>NC_141605.1:41512149-41681928 GCF_047967505.1 Dipteris shenzhenensis | reverse complement strand
TAACATAGGTTGGATTGACACACGTGAAAATTATCATACCCATTAGGTGTGTGCATGTTTGAATAACACATCCAGAGTGTATTTTTGGGTGGTTGTGTATGACACTTAGTGAAAAATCCGATTTGTGGCTAGTTTGACCATCCAAAGCATATCCAATGATGATGCCTGGAACAAGACTAAAAAAATGTTAAATTGACATGATTGAAATGTATCATTACCATCCAATATGTGCACAATTAGATAACACACCTCAAATACTATTTTTGGCGGTTGTGCATAATACTTGATGAAAAAGTGGGTTTGTGCTAACTTTGACTATCCAAAGCATATCGAATGGACACAATACTTTGTACGCACCTCAACATAGGTTGTATTGACATGTGTGAAAAGTATCGTGCCTTTAAAGTATGAGGGAATTTGAATAACATGCCTTAGATACTATTCTTTGGCAATTGTGCATAACACTTCGTGATAAATGGAGTTTGTGGCGCATTTTACAATCCAAAGCATATCTGATGGACATGATACTTTCATGCATCTCTAATTAGGTTAGATTAACATGTGTGCAAATAATCATGCCCATCGGGTATCAGAGTATTCGAATAATACACCTCAGATGCTATTTTTGGCGCTTATGCATAACACTTAGTGAAAAATGGAGTTTGTGACATGTTTGACCATTGAAAGCATATCCGATGGGAACTATATTTTGCACGAACCTCAACATATATTATATTCATATGTATGCAAATTCAAGTTCCCATCAGATATGAGGGCATTTGAATGACACACCTCAAATACTATTTTTTCACTGTTGTGCATAGCACTTGGTTAAAAAAGGGGTTTGTGGCAACTTTGACCATCTAGAGCATATCTGATGCACACAATACTTTGCATACAAATCAACACAGGTTTTATTGATGAACTTGCAAAGTATCATGCCCATCGGGTATGTGCACGTTTGAATAACACACCTCAAAGCATGTGTTTTTTGCGGTTGTGCATAACACTTGGTGAAAAGTGAGGTTTGTGGTGAGTTTGACCATCTCAATCATATCTTATGGACACGATACATTGCACAATCCTCAACATCTATTAGATTGACTTTTATCAATAGTATCGTACTGATTGGATATGTGCTTGTTCGAATAACACACATCAAATACTAGTTTTTGACTGTTGTGCATAATACTTGATGGAAAACGGGATTTGTGGTGACTTTGACTATCTAGAGCATATATGATGGGCACGATAATTTGCACACAACTCAAAATAGGTTGTATTGATGAACTTGCAAAGTATCGTGGCCATCGGATATGTGCTCATTCGAATAACACACCTCAAAGCATGTTTTTTGGCAGTTGTACATGACACTTAGTGAAAAATGGAGTTTGTGGCGCGTTTGACCATGCAACGCATATTTGATGGGCATGATACTTTGCAAAGACATAAAAATAGGTTGGATTGACATGAATGCAAAGTATCATGCCCATCCAGTATGTCCGCATTCGAATAACACACCTTAAACTCTATTTTTTTGCGATTGTGCATAACACTTAATGAAAAAGGTGATTTGTGACGACTTTGACCATCCAAAGCATATCCAATGGGCATAATACTTTGCACACAAATCAAAAAATATTATATTGATGCATGTGAAAAGTGTTGTACCCATCGGGTATGAGAGCATTTCAATAATACACCTCAAATACTATTCTTTGATAGTTGTGCATAACACTTAGAGAGAAACGGGGTTTGTGGTGTGTTTAACCATCCAATGCATATCCAATGAGCAAGATATTTTGCACGCACCTCAAAATATGTTTGATTTATACTTGTGCAAAGCTCATATCCTTTGCATATGAGCGCATCAAATAATACACCTCAAGTACTATTTCTTGGCGGTTGTACATAACACTTCATGAAAAAAGATATTTGTGGCGCATTTGACCATACAAAGAATATTCAATGGACATGATATTTTGCACACCCCTCAACAAAAATTGTATTGACATGTGTGCAAAGTATCATGACCATTGGGTATGAGTGCATTCAAATGACACACCTTAGATACTATTTTTTTATGGTCGTGCATAACACTTTGGTGAAAAATGGGATTTGTGGTAACTTTGACCATCTAGAGCATATTTGATGGGCATGATACTTTGGAGACAGGTTAAAATAAGTTATATTTATACACATGCAAAGTATCATGCCCATCGGGTATGTGCATGTTTGAATAACACACCTCAGAGCATGTTTTTTGGCGGTTGTGCATAACACTTGGTGAAAATTGGGGTTTGTCGCAAGTTTAACCATCCAAAGCATATTCGATGGGCGGGATACTTTGTACAGGCCTCAACATAGGTTGGATTGACATAAAAGAAGATTATTGTGTCCATCAGGTATGTGCACGTACAAATAACACACCTCAAATATATTTTTTGATGGTTGTGTATAACACTTAATGGAAAATAGGGTTTGTGGCGACTTTGACCATCCAAAGCATATACGATGGGTATGATAATTTGTACATGCATCAACGTAGGTTGGATTCACATGTGTAGAGAATATCATGCCCATTGGTTATGTGCACATTCGAATGACACACCTCAAATACTATTTTTTTACAGTTGTGCATAACACGGTGAAAAATGGGATTTGTGGGGACTTTGACCATCGAAAGCATATCCGATGCACATGATACTTTGCACGTTCTTTAACATAGATTTGATTGATGCATGTGCAAAGAATCGTTCCCATCGGTTATGTGCACGGTCAAATAACACACCTCAAATACTATTTTTTGGCTTAAGGTTTAGGATATAGGGTATACGGTATAGGGTTTAGGATTTAAGGAATAGGTTTTAGGGTTTAAATTATAGGAAATAGTGTTTAGGGTATAGGAATTTGGGTTTAGGCTATAGCAATCATGGTTTAGGATTTAGGGTATGGGGTAGCCATGCTACAAATATTAGCCTATGAATTTGGTTTAAGTATAATTAAACTTCATTCATAGGTTTTAAATAAGCTGGAATTTGAAAATTCTAACCCTATAGATGACTTTAGATGGCTTATGCCAATCGATTTGAGTACTTGAAGGGCTAAATTTGGACCTCATATGATAAAGTTATGTTAATTTTTGGGCAAATTTACCAAATTTCAAGATTGAAAGATTAGCCACACTAGTTTGGAGAAGCTCCTAAATTCGTCTTTGGGAAAATAATTTGCCCTTAATAATTTATCTTGGGGAGGGTAGGGAAGAAAGAAATTAATGGAATGGAGGGAGAGGAAAAGGGGGGGGAGGGGGGAGAGAAAAGAGGGAGGGGGAGGGAAAGGAGGGGGGAGGGGAAAAGGGGAGAGAGGGGAAGGGGGGAAGGGGGGAAAGGGAGCGGGAAAGGGGGGGGAGGGGAGGGGAGAAGGGGGGGAGAAGGGAAAAGGGGGAAAAGGGGAGAGGGGGAGGAATGGGGGGAAAGGGGGTGTGGGGGGGGAAAGGGGGGGGGAAGGGGCAGGGGTGGGGGAAGAGGGGGGGGGGAGGATGGGGGGAGGGAGAAGGAGGGGGGAGGGGGGGGGGAGGGAGAGAAGGGAGGGGGAGAAGGGAGGTGGGGGAAGGGAAAAAGGAGGGGGGAGGGAAAGGAGGAGAGAGAGAGAGAGAGAGAGAGAGAGAGAGGAGAGAGAGGTGGGGGGGAGAGGGAGGGAGTGGGAAGTTTGAATTATAGAGTGGGAAGTTTGAATTCCTTGAGGGAAGTATAATGACTCTCACCTCTCCCTTCCCCTTTTCAATCACACCTCCCTCTCATCGTGTCCCCTTCCTTCCCCTCCCCCTCCCCTTTTTCAATGACACCCTCCCTCTCATCGTGTCCCCTTCCTTCCCCTCTCCCTCTCTCTTGCGTTGTGTTTGTGCTCCCTTTCCCCTCTCCCTCTCCCTCTCCCTCTCTCGTCTTGCGCTCCGCTTCCCCTCCCCCTCTCCCCTCTTCCTCTCCTTTCTCCTCCCTTCTCTCCCTCCGTCTTTCTCCCCTCCCCTCTCCCTCTCTCTCTCCCCCTCTCTCTCTCTCTCTCTCTCTCTTCTCCTTCTCGTCTCCTCTCTCCCTCCCTTTCTTCTATAGTGTGCCCAAGAGATTGCACTACCGCGGCAGCACGGTGGCGACAAAAAATAAAAATAAAATTTGTGTGTGTGTATGTGTGTGTTTTTGCATGCTTCCCTTCCTCCTCGTCACCCACCTATCTAATTAACTCTATTTTAAAAAACTTATTCCTCCCTCCTCTACTCTTCCCTTCCTCTCTCCCTCTCCCTTCCTCTCTCCCTCTTCCTTCTACTCTCGTCCTTCTTTCTCCTCTCGCCTCCATCGTGGTCCCCTCCCTTCCTCCCTCTCCCTCTCCCTCATGTTGCCCTCCTCTCCCTCTCCCTCTCCTCTCCCTCACGTTGCACTCCCTTCCTCTCTCCCTCTTCCTTCTACTGTAGTCCTTCCTTCTACTCTCGCTCCCATCATGGTCCCCTCCTTTACTCCCTCTCCCTCTCCCTCGTGTTGCGCTCCGTTCCCCGTCTCCCTCTTCCCCCCTTTCTCCTCCCTTCTCTCCCTCTCTCTTCCCTTCTCCTCTCCTTCCTCCCTCCCTTGTCCAAGAGATCGCAATGTCGTGACAACAGCATAGAGGTGGTGACTTTTTTTTTTTGGTCACCACCTCGACGCTGCTATGGTAGTGTGATCTCTTCCCCTTCTCCTCGTCACCCACCTCTCCCCTCTTATCTAATTAAATTTATTTATTTTTAATTATTTCTCCCCTCCCTCTCCCTCTCCCTTTCTCCCCTCTCTTTCGCTCTCCCATCCCCCTTCCTCCTTTTCTTGTTAAAATTCTTGCTACCGCGATAGCGCAAGAGACCTCTCCTCCCTTCTCTCTTCCCCTTTCCTCTCCCATTTTCCCTCTCCTCTCTCTTCCGCTTCCCTCTACCCCCGTCTCTCTCTCTCTCCCCCCTCCCCTTTCATCTCCCCTCCCCTCTCTCTTCCTCTTCCCCCCCGCTCTCTCTCTCTCGTCATACAACATGGCGCTTGCTTCATGTCACAAGATCTCCTCGTCAAGACTCATTTTATCCTCCCTATTCACTTCCAAATCTTCATCTCTTTCACTTTGGGGTGAAGGAGCATCAAAGTAAGTGTTTATCATGTCCTACATTATTTCATCTCATTTAGAGAATCCTCCTCTTCACTATTTCTATTATGTTGCTCTTCTAGTTCTCCATCTTCCCTTAGAGTGTTTCAATATCCTTGGGTCAACATCGACTCATGAGAGCAATTATGCAATGTGTGTGCTCTCAAAATTTCCGAAATAATTTCATCTCCTGCATGAAAAGAATTCAATGAATTGATTCCAAAAAGTCACATACAAGCACATAAAGTTAGTACATGGAATGAATTTAATGAATTCACACATAAAGAAGCTAAAACAAGACTTATACCTCATCATTCAATTGTATCTCTAGTAAGGGTTGCAAGCGAACATATCTCTTTATGTGTGTTATTGATATGCCGCGTAATCTCCTTATTTGTCCTTTGCATCACGTATAGTCACACAAGACTCGTTGATAAAGATTTTCTCTACTAGTCTCTTCTTTAGACTTTGATGAGCTTGAAGATGTTTACAAAGGTTATAGATCCATGATATTTTTCACGAGACTCAATATAGATGATTTTAAGGGCCTAGAAAAGTATCATGGCCATTTGATCCCATTTGCATGATTAAAAGACCACCCAGGCATTTTTTTGAACCAAAAGAGAGGATGCATGGGCAAAAACATGGAAATGTTCATTCTTGACCATGAAAATTGGATCCAATGGCTATAGTATTTTTCTTGGCCTCAATCTAGGTGAGTTGAAGTCCATTAAAAACTATCATGGCCATTAGGTCCCATTTGGATGACGACCATCGGTGCATTCAATTTGAACCAGAAGAGAGGATGCAGGAACATGGAAATGTTCATTCTTGACCATGAAAATGGGATCAGATGGCCATGATAATATTTCAAGGCCTCGATATAAGTGATTTTATGTCCCTTGCAAAATATCATAGCCATCTAATCACATGTACATGACTAGAAGACCATAGGTGCATTGTTTCGAACCTGAAGAGATGATGTATGGGAAAAAACATAGAAATGCTCATTCTTGACCATGCAAATGGGATACGATGGCCATGATATCTTGTACATGCTTTAACATAGTTAAATTTAAGTCCCTTGCAAAGTATCATGGCCATTGGGTCCCAATTGCATGAGTACAAGACCACCAAGGCATTTTTTGATACATGGTGAAAAAGTGATATGGATCCTCAAAAGTATGCCATTTTCTTACACCAAATGCAATAATACCTAGAGAGAATATTTGTACCATTTTGAAATATAGGACTACCAACTTCCATCCTGTTTTTGAGAATGGATGCCGAACGTGGCCATGGAAATCCGACATCTTGGGCCCACAATGTCTTGGTGCAATTAAAATGCAATACGGACCCTAAAACAATGCTAATAGATTTCAAAACTTCACAACCCATTTCATGCTAACATCTTACCAACTTTGTGAAGACATGGTATAGGGACAAGCATTTAATTTTTGAGACCAAATTTAAAAACCCACAAAATAATGTAAAATTATTTTTTAACACTTTTAGCGACGGTAATATTGATGTTGTAGGGGCTAAAACCCAATCCTGAATCGTGTCACTTTCATTGTTGTCTCCCATCCTTCACTGATCCTCTACACTTTCTCATGACCTCCACAACCTGGAAGCACCTCTCTATAACTAGGGACAACCACCACACCTTGCAAGCATCCAATTGTACCAAGTATGTTGATTTTCTTAGGTTTTCTCAAGTTTTTTTTGCTTTCCCCTTCTCTTTCCTTCGCTTTCCCTTTTCCTTTTTCTTTCCTTCCACCTTCCCTTCCCTTTCCCTTTCCCTTTCCCTTTCCTTCCCTTTTTAAGGCTTTAATGAAACCACATAAATAACCAAATAAAAAAGACTATTGTATTGCTCCAAAGAAACAATCGACTCAAACTAACAAACAACAGCCCATCACTATGGGGCTTGTCGTTGAGTTACAAAGCATGATGACTTAAGGACCCTAGAACACAAAGCATCTTCTCTATTACAAGACTATATCCTATCTACCAACCAATGACTAAATCTAAGGACTCCACAACTGACTCTTATCGATGTGAGATCTTGGACAAAAGGACCGACTACAACGTAGCTCTCAAGTTGTGTAGTAGCCATGCACACGGGTGATGCAGCCTCAGAAGACCATCTATTGTAATTGCACCACGTGAAGACCATGTAATCTTTCATTCCTCGTGACCAATGAGTATTCATCCATGTGCTTTATTCATTGAATTAGCCAATCATAGTTACCATACAATGTTTCTCAAACCTTTGATCATTCTCACTGTCCCATGAGGGCATAAACCATGCTAGCAAACCCAATATACCCTCCCACAACCGATATGGGAGATAAACAATGAACTAAGGACATCATAGTCCCAATATATTTCTACGCATCATAGCCTAAAAGAAAACTATCTAGCATCGTAGCTAGAAACTGGCATCATAGCCAAAAAACACACAATATCCATCACAAAAGTATAGCTTGGCTTTAGAAAGCCCAATCTTGGTCAGGCAGGTCATCAAAGATAAAACCCACCACTTCATCTTGTCATGGATGTCCTTTAGTAGCACAAGCACTACTCGCTTGTCTTTATTTCACCTCCTCATCCTTTTGTTTTTTACTGCGAAATCTCTCTATATGGCTGGGCTTTCCACAATAGTAACAAACATGCTTATCTTTAGTTTAAACTCGTTTGTCCTTGTAGTACCTCTTGTGAATGTGTTCTCCTCATGATTTTCCTTAGCTGCTTTAACACAGATTGTATTAGATTTAAGAAGGTGGCCAGATCCTCACCACCATCATCATTCACAGATCATATAGCTTGCTGCTTTGAATTTTCCTTTGAGTGGTACATTTTGACCCCAAACAGTGCCTCAAGAATTGTCCAATTTGTTGGCAGCATACTTTTGACATCTCAAGGTGGTGGAAATAGTCCTCCTAGAGTGTGACCTATCATGCCCATAGCTTTATCACTCTGCTTCCTCCAAGCTCACATTTCTCCACCTCCCAAGAAGTTGGCTCCTCCCCCATGCCAAACACCACATCCCATAAATCCTTCTACATGAACCGTAGCTTGGTGGAAAGTTGCTAGCTTGAGAAAGTCCGATTAAAAAGCATGATGACTAAGGACCCTGGAACATAGAGCAGCTGCTCTATTACAAGACTATATCCTATCTACCAGCCAATGACTAAATGCAAGGACTCCACAACCGACTCTCATCGACGTGAGAGCTTGGAAAAAAGAACCAACTACAACATAGCTCTCTAGTTTTGTAGTAGCCATGCACACGGGTGATGCCGCCTCAAAAGACCGTTTGTTGTAATCACTCCATGTGAAGACCATGCAAGATTTCATTCCTCTTGACCAATGAGTATTCATTCATGTGCTTTATTCAGTGAATTAGCCAATCATAGTTACCATACAACATATCTCAAACCTTTGATCATTCTCACTATTCCATGAAGGCATAAACCATGAAACAAACCTAATACCTTTCCCTTTCCCTTTCCCTTTCCCTTTCCCTTCCGTTCCCTTTCCCTTTCCTTCCCTTTCCCTTTTCTTATGTTTTCTCCTTTCTCCCTTCTCTTTTCTCCTTCTTCTGTTTTTCCCTTTTCTCCCTTTCTCTCTTTTCTTTTCTCCCTTTCCTTCTTTCCCTTCTCTCTTCTCTTTTCTCCTTCTTCTCTTTTCTCCTTTTTCTCCCTTTTCTCCCTTTCCTTTTCCCCTTTTCCCTCCCATAAACCTTCTCCTTCTACTTTTCCCGTCTCCTTTTTCTTATCTCTTTTATTTCTCCTACTTTTCTTATTCTTTCTCCTAATCTTCCACTTTCCCCTTGCCTTCCCTTTGTTTCAAAATGTATGTATGTTTAATTTATTGAATTTGCAATGTGTGTTAGGCTTTATGAATGTATGTTTTTTAGGACTAGGCTTGAAGCATATGATTTCCCTTGCTTTTGAAACGAATGTGTGTTTAATAAGTTGAATTTGCAAAGCCTATAGGATTGAAGCATGTGCATATGCATATGCTTGAAGCTTAAAAGCTTCATGCCCCCCTTGAAGCATATGCATAAACCTTTAAAGCTTTAAGCATATTTAAAGATTTAAAGATTTAAACATATGCATAAGTATATGCTTTAGATTTAAACATATGCATAAGCATATGCTTTAAATCTTTAAGCTTTATGCATATGATTCTAGGTAACAATATGCTAAAGTAGATGGAGACTTCATCATTGTGTTGCCTAGAATCCTCCCATGCCTGAAAACATGCTTGTATAAATAGAATGCATTCTAAATTTTAATAGGCTTGAAGAATATCCCATATGCTTAAAGATTAAAAATTTTATGCCTGGATTGAAGCATATGCATATGCATATGCTTAATGCTTTAAATATTTATGCATATGCATAAAGCTTTAAAGCTTTAAGCGTATGCATATGTATATGCTTCAAGCCTATATGATTCCCAAGGCTTTCAAATTCTTTTGAAACAAATGTGTGTTTAATTCATTGAATTTGCAAAGACTATAGGCTTGAAGCATATGCATGTGCATATGCTTAAAGATTAAAAGCTTTATGCCTGGCTTGAAGCATAATGCATATGCATATGCTTAAAGCTTTTAAAGATTGATGCATATGTATAAAGCTTTAAGCATATGCAAAAGGATATGCTTCAAGCCTATATGCTTCCCCTTCCCTTCCTTTTCTTTCAAAATGAATGTATGCATTTATTCAGGGGCAAGGATTCCAAGGAACACAGTGCTGAATTGGATGGAGACTTCACCATTGTGTTGTTCGAGAGTCCTCGCATTCCCTAAAAACATGCTTGTTTAAATAGAATTATGAATGCATTCTAAATTTTAAATAAAATCTCTTCAAAATTTCAAATTAACTCTCCCATTTCATTTCGTGAAGGATGTCGAGTGAAGGATCAAGTGGAAAGGGTAAAAAGAGACCCTCCTCCGATAGTACTACCTCGGGTAATAATACGAAGAAGGCTCACAAATTACTCAAGAATCTAGATCCCAACACTAGGGAAATACTCTTGCGCAAGTGGAAGGAGCAAAGACAGCGAGTGTAAGGTCCATCAGCCTCCGTAGAGGTCTCCCAAGACACCACTAAAGGTGGACCTAGACAGAGAGAGAGAGAGAGCCATTTTTGATGTAGACACTCGGGCTTTAGTACAAGCAGTGCCGTTGGGGGGAGTCAAGTTGATTCCTAGATTTCCACCACCCTCCCCTATGAGGTTAATAGGGAGTTTGAAATCATAATGGATTCTAGAGGTACCCGGGTTATTAACCGAATGCATAGGATTTTCTCCTTTGAATTCAAGAGGGTGGTGATGGATTTCCACAAGAAGCCATAGAACAAAAAGGATTATATCCTTAATACATCAAAGGCATAGTTCCCTACATCCTTTGAGGAGTTTGGGTTTGACAATCACTAGATGTTGAACAAAATGACCCAAGTGCTATAGTTTGAGAAAGATCAAATCCGAAGGAAGGCAAAGGCCGGGGAATTGAAGATTTATTGGGTCCACCCAAAAGATTGGAAAATTATTAAAAAAGAATTAAAGGACCCTCAGAAATACATTTAATAGAAGAAGGCAGAAACAGTGAGGAAGAGTAAAGTGGGCCAATCCAACTTGGGCTCTGGCGGTAAGGCCCACTTCAAATTTTTTTTGTAAATATCTCTTCTTTCACTCTTTTAGTATGTAATTTTGGGTAGCATGTCAATCACTAAAACTAATGTGTATTCTTGTGATGTTTTTATATGAAAATGGGCCAAGAATGTACGGACGAGTACAGGTATGCATACAACAACACAGAGAGAATTTGTACCCTTCCACAATGTAAACCCTTATTAGATCTATTTTTATAAAAATTCTCTCAAAGATATATATATACTAACCATGTGAATCATGTGCCGACTGGTTGAAAAGGAGGACGAAGATGACTACTTGAGAGAATCTCACAAGAGAATGTTATAGCACGTGGGAAGGGCATCACTAGGGATGATGATAGTGGAGAGGATGAGGATGGAAGAAACAAGGAGTAGCACTAGATTCTACCCATCTGCCTATTGATGACAGACATATAGAGACAGTGCATAGTTGTATATAGTGTCAACAACTGTTACCTCAAACAATGTAATAGTTTGATGTAATAGGACAATTTTGTACTCAACAAATGTAAACAATAAAATACAATGGCAACTACGATGTAGTACAAATCTTTACAAAAGGACAGATTAGGACTTAGCCAAGCCCTAATCTGCACTAAAATATTTTGACCACATTGAATTTTAGCGTCGATATTATTCTCAAAACAATCTTGGGATTTTTTACCAGCATCGATATTACCATTTTAAATGTGTTACTAGAGTCAATATTACCATTGAAATAAGTGTCAAAAAATAGGTTTGGAAAAACTCTGAGAAACGTCGATGTGGTCGTCGATATTAATGCTTCCATTACATCCAAGAAGTTTGACATCAACTATAATTTTGACTAACATTACAACATTAATAACGATGCTTTCTTTCAATGCTAATATAGACATTTTTTTTAACGGACTCTAGAGTCAGGAAAACTAATTTCAATATACTTTTTGTAAAAAAATGTGTCAGAAATGAGGTGAATTGTTGTCGTGCCTGTTGAACTAAAATGGGAGAGAGGAAAGAAATTGCCTGTGTGACCAGAAAGCATCTGACTTGAATTGCCTACATACATAGCCGAGACTCATTTGATCCACCTATCAAAAAAGCCCAACTATTGTATAGTGCCCTCCAGGAAAGGCCACTCCACCTGTCACATGCCTTCTCAAAATGCAAGAAGAGGATAGCAAGAGGATGGGAATCCTCTTGAATCCAATCAAGCACCTCCCAAAAAGTGAAGATGTTGTCCAAGATGCTTCGTTCTTGGACGAGCCCTATTTGAGTGTTGTGAATGATGTCCACCAAATGAGGCCGCAAATGCACACTCAATATCTTAGCTAGGATCTTGTAAGCATGTCCACCAGTGGGGTAATCGGCCCCCACTATGTAGGCTTGCTCTATCACCCTCTTTTGGGATCAAACAAATCCATCCCAAGATCAAGGACTGAGGAAGAAGTTCATTGTCGAAGATCTCCTAAAAGGCCCACTAAAGGGGAGTATAAATGTTCTTGTAGAAGCACCTAAATAAATTTTCCATCAATCCATCCTCTCCCGAGAACTTTTTAGCTAGAGGCAGTGCTTGTAGAGCCTTTGAAAGCTTTTGATTAATAAACAACATATCTAGCTGCTTACTCATTCTCTGCAACACCACTGATAGGATGTGGTTCTAGACAATCTTTTGAGAAGCAACCACTTGGGGGTAGAAATCATCTGCTTGGAATTGGTAGAACTCAATGGTCATCTCTAGGATCTTCTGGGGAACCAAATGCATAGTGTCATCTGAGCCTCTCAAATGCCAATGCAATTGAGTCCCCCCGCAGATTGAGAGCCTGCACTTTGAACAAAGTGCGTGGTCATCCTATCACCCTGTTGTACACATCGGGATCTGGAGGAGTGGTAGAAGAACTATATCTGGCATAACTCCATGTCCTAGAGGTCCAAGTATGCACACTCCTATCTGTCTACCAACCACTGCAATCCTAACTCCTACTCTCAAAGATACTCAATGGAGGCGAAGTCCCATCTCAAGGGTCCATCATGTGCCTATAGTAGCCTCCAATGGTGTAAGGAGTGGGACTACAACTCCTCATTGCTCCTCTTAATGGATTACATGCTGCCCATGTAGCCCATCCAACCTCTAGACTATCTCAGTTGTCTCCAGATCTCTCACAAGAAACTTCTACCCATTCACTATATAGGGAAAAAAAGACCTTTTCCTAGTTCCAAATGAGAGGAACTAGGAAAAGTCCTAGTTCTAGAGAAAATGGGCCACTTCCTAGATACTCTTCCTAGGAAAAGAAAGGAGTCTTTTTCACATCCAATTTCCTATATAGGAGTTTAATCCTATATAGGTTATTTTTCCTATATAGCAACTTTTTTCTACATAGGGATTTTTTCCTATATAGTTAACTTTTCCCTACATAGGGGTTTTTTTCCTATATAGTTAAATTTTTCCTCTATAGCAACTTTAGAATATAAAGAAAACTTGGAAAAGAAAAGTAAAACAAAGTAGTTTTGTCTTTACAGTGACTTTTCATTTAAATAAAAGTATTTATTTTACTTCAATCCTAAAAAATAATTATTTCAACAAAGCTCAATCTATAAAATATATAGATTATATAAGTTTACTTGAAAACATATAAGTTATATAAGTTTACTTGAAAATCATTATCAATTAAAGAATAACTGTTTATCAACTTTACTATATAGAGAGAACTTGGGAAAGAAAAGTAAAGCAAAGTAGTTTTTTCATTTATAGTAACTTCTTATTTTTTTTAAAGTAGTTTTTTTATTTCAGTCTTGAAAAAATATTATTTGGGCAAAGTTTAATCTACAAAATATATAACTTGTATGAGCTTAATCAAAACTTATTGTCAATGAAAAATTAATTGTTAAAAATATTATAATTATACCAATTCTGCATCATCAAGATGCAAAATTGGTGCTCCATGATTTTAAATGGCTATTTTGCCTTTCTGCAAAAGCCATTCTACTATGTCCTCTCTCATGGAATGATAATCCTTGTCAATTCCAATGACATTTGAATCTTTTGTCTTACTCTTTACGCAATTCCAAACAAGTTTTAATTGACTATACATCTCATCTATAGTTCTAGCTCTAATGAATTTCATGACTATTGTTTC
Source organism: Dipteris shenzhenensis (assembly GCF_047967505.1). Lineage (NCBI taxonomy): Eukaryota > Viridiplantae > Streptophyta > Polypodiopsida > Gleicheniales > Dipteridaceae > Dipteris > Dipteris shenzhenensis. The sequence goes on along the minus strand of NC_141605.1, from coordinate 41,667,981 downwards.
TTGATTAACTACACTCCATTCCCTGCAACAAATGACAAAGTAAAGTAAATCAAAATTTAATGGAAGTCTAAATATCTTAATTTATAACTTGTAATGAGAAGAAGAATAACGTCAATTAAAAAATATTAAGTAATATAATGAAACTTTTAAAAACTCCATGAGTAATGCTTTATCTCACCTTAATAGGCTATGCAAAATCTTTACTTTTCAACATTGGATCTTCTCCATTCACAATCCAAACATTTAATCAAATTCATAACCATAATAAAATGAAATCATCTTTACAAATATCTTTGTTAAGAAAACTTTTTCTAAGTGTTAAATTCTACGAGATGTACACTTTATTCTATACTTGATATGCAAACATCATTGCATACCTTGATAGGTTGTTGACTCTTTTAACTACTAGATTTTTGTTGCTTTGATTTCTTATTCTAGAAAGAAAATAACAACACAAAGTACACTAAGAAATAATTACATCAATTAATAAGATGACTAACTTAGAAAGGCAAACATTGTAACACGCTTGCTTGCATACATGATGAATCTTGTGGGACCATGTCATTTTTATCCACACCTTGAAGAAGTTGAAAAAATGACCCACAAATTGAGAATTGTGTCCCATTTTCTACACTCTTGTAATAATCATCCTACAAATGAATTACAAAAGGTATAAATCAATGAATGTAAGAATCTCTTTTAACACAACCTTGGAAAGATGAAAACATGCAATGAAAATACACATTCAAAATCGCTCAAAATTTGAAAACGCAAAAACATAATTAAAATTTAAAAACTCTTGGATTCAACATGACATAAGTTACTAAGTACCTCATTCACAGAAGATCCATCCATGTCGCTCTTGTGATCCATATCGGTAAGTGTCTCATCATCCTATAAGAATTTATGTCCATCCAACTCAAAATAATGAAACTCTAATTCTTTAAATCATCATGGAAACTCAAATGGACGTGTTAAGAAATTAAATGACTATGAGCTTTATCCTATTAAACTAGAAGCAAATATAAGATTATAACTTTCATTGCCACTTTTTTATTCACACCATAAAACTAGATGGCAATACCTTATCCATGTAAAAAGAGTCCACAACTCTAATGTTGTCATGATCTTACAAAACCATAGAATACAAAAATCACAATCAAGGCTAATGGAAGACATGATGCAATGGAGACATTGAAGATATTTATACACTAGAACACTTCCAAAGATAATAATCAATCGTACAATCCATGTAATGAAAAAAAAATGAGCATATTTGACAAAAAGTTAATTGCCACAAGCATTCAATACTAAACATTAAAGACACCGTATGCACTAAAACATTTCTCAAAATGATAGTCAACTGTATAATACATGTAATGAAATGAAACTGAGCATTATTGATAAAAATTTGATTACCACAAAAGCTTCAAGCTGTGTCACAAATTAATTTATATGCACTTTTGTATTCACAGCATAGATTACTAGATAGTACCTTCTTCATGTGAGAAGACTCGACAACTATGTTATCATGATCCTACATGCGTAGATTCATGAAGCATCTCCTTCATGTTGGAAGGCTCGGCAACTCTTATGCTGTCATGATCCTACATGTGCATAGATTCATAAAGCATCTCCTTCAAATAGCTAAATACAAATATCATCTTAAATAAATTTGAGTAAACACAATATCATCTTAAATAATTTTGAGTAAATTTGTAAATACATGCAATTACGATCTCAAGGGGGGTCACTTAGTGTAATATATCTATATCACGTGTGTTCAAGGCTTCTTTTATAAATGCCTATGTAGCCTACGTTTTGTATTTTCTTATACCCCCTCTATAAAATTTTACAAATTTTTTAAATCCCATAATGTAAATATATTTTTTACTAGAGGAATTTAAAGAGTCCTTATGTGAGAGATACATTATGACTTTTGATGTCACTTTGGAGGCAATATGAGGGACCTAGGATATGAGAAATCTAGACCATGTGTGCTATTTAAATCTACATACATTAAGGAGAGGAGCTCACCGCAACAAACAATAGCACCCAACAAGCCAGTGTTCAACTCCTAGCGGTGCCAAAAGACTAAGAGGGAAAAAAAACAAAAAAACAAATTATGAATCACAATCTAAGTGTTGGCTGACAGACAAGCTCCCAAAGGAGTAGCTAGACTCTAGTGAGTAGCAACCATTAGTATATTAAATATTCAATCCATCCCAATTTGAGCAAGCCAACCATATATCTTAGATAAATATAATCATTTATGATAGGTAGAAAAGAAGATTGTCAAGTGTCTTAGAGCTTTTGCAAATGGACCATATATCCATCAAAGCATTAAGTATAATACCTACTAACGGCTTTTAAGGTGAAAAATTTTTTACTGCATTCAGCGAGCTTGTGTTGAACCATTCAAGAGCTCAGGAGAGTCACTTAGTGTAATATATATCTATATCTCGTGCGTTCCAGGCTTCATTCTTAAATCCCTATGTAACCTATTTTTAGCAATTCCTTATGCCTCCTCTGTATATTTTCTTAAAATTTATAAATCCCATAATGTAATTATATGTTTTTGTAGAGGAATTTTTAATTTCCTTATGTGATAGATACATTGCTACTTTCGGAGTCCTTTTGAAAGCAATATGAGAGATATAAAATATATGAGAAGATTTCAACTTCATCTGATCCTGTAAGATGTAAAGGGTACCTAAGGCTTGCCAGACACAATTCGCTAAAGTACTTTATTAATAAGACCAAAATGGCATGAGAGCTGTCCATATAAGAAAGCCTCTATTCAATGTATAGTGTCTACGATGAACAATCCAAGACCTCTAAATCTGAAAGAAAAATGAAACTTTTCCTGCAAGATGGACTCGGTCCACAAGGCTCAACTACGGAGACAAGAAGATGTCAATGTACTCTTTGCGAATTTCAAGGTAAGCTTGTGTTCCCACTATGCTTCTCTCTTTTCATATAATATCTAATAACTGTCATATCATATCAAGAAGACTTAAAGAAATTCACCAAAGCTTTGAGGCTAAGAAAGAAAGATCATAACATAAACATGTTAGCTTAAGCACCGATGAGCATCAATTTCTAAAACTTCTTTTCCTTTAAGCATAAACAATTTACTTTCCTATCAATAACACTAAGCTAAATCATATTGATGGGATATCTCAAGGTGTATGCCCCAGGCACACCTTGGTTTCTATGTGTGTGTGCTAGAAGCCCAGTTAGGTGCCCATAAGCACTGTTAGGTGGTGATAGATGCCACATAGGATGATTGAGAGAATCTAGGAGCTGATTGAGGAGATGATTGTGGAGCTTAGTGACTCATGTAAGAGGTGCCTACATATGGACCTCACCTTTCTTCATTCCATAAGCAAGCAAGCATTCTCATTTTGTGTTCAGCTTCATGCTTTCCTTTTAGTTCTTCAACATGGTATCAAAGCACTATGATCCTCCTTGAGCCCATTTGTGCCGTGTTATCTTCTTCATCTTCTTTTTCTTCTTCTCCTTGTTGAGATATCGAGCTCCACTCGTGATATGCCAGGGTAACCGTTGTGCATTTATGTCACCGACTTGTTAGCTGCAGATGCGGTTGGTACACCGTCCATGAATAATAGCTGGATGACAGCTATCCTTATGTACTCTAGTTCGTGGCTCAATTAGTATGCCACCTTAGTTAGCTGAGTTTGGTTTGAGACTCACATATAGGGTTCTTTTATTTCTTAGTTCGTGGCTCAATTAGTATGCCACCTTAGTTAGCTGAGTTTGGTTTGAGACCCACATATAGGGTTCTTTTATTTCTTTGTACTAGAGTTCTTTTGGCTTTCACAACTAAGAAGAGGAAAACTGTTTTCAGCCTCCACCTTTGTGTGTATTCCCCCATTGTGTATGTGAGAAAGCTGCAAGTGAGACTCCTTCCTTCTCTCCCACTATCTTTACATGGTATCAGAGCCTGGTTCGTGGTAAGGAGCTCAAGAAAGCAAACCAAGTTCGCAGTGTCCTGGTAAGAGGACCAATGTTGCTTTCCTTTTTCGAGTTTGGGAGCAAATCTCTGCAGATAGCACAACCGAAAAGTGCAAGGGTGCATTGTCTCAGATTGAGATGCCCTTCGTGGTGTGGCAAGAGGACAATATACGCTGCGGGCAAGGACAAAGCCCTTGATGACATTATTTTTTTAATTCGAGGCCATTTCGGGACCCGTTTTGGAGGAAAAAGTTCTCTGCAAGCCTGAGAAAAAGACCCTATTATTGCTGTGCGACCACTACTCCACAAGTCGGTGAAAAGTTACCGCAGAAACTGCATCATATGCATGTGCGTAGAGATATCAGAAGTTACAGAATCATCCTTACTGCCTGTTCATGCAAAATCGTCACTAGGAAGTGACTGTGTGGTTAAATATCACTTTCATCAATTTTACAGATTTGCCCTTGTGAGGCAGAAGCTGTGCTTTTTGTAGTGACAGAATATTTTGCAGTGTTCTATAATGACGTCTGATTCTCTTTCACAGATTGTCACTAAAAAGCTTGACAAGAATAACTTCCAAGCATGGAAGTTTAGAATGACGAATTTCCTTATGAAAAAAGACTATTGGGAGTTCATTACAGGAAATGAAGAACCAGTTCTTCCTAATGTTCCCAATCAACAAGAAATGCAAGCATTTAAAGGATGGCATGAGAGAGCCAGAAAAGTTATGTACTGGCTGTCTATCAGTATTTCAGATTCTATGATTGTGCATATTCAGGATGCAAGTACGCCAAAGGAGACATGGGATACTTTGACAAAAATGTACAGCACAAATATGCAAGCCAGAAAAATGCAGCTCAGCACAATGTGCAGAGAGAAAATATGAGCATCAATGACTACCACATGAAGGTAAAGAAAATTGCAGATACACTTGCTTCCATTGGATCGCCAGTGGAAGATGATTTAGTTTCTGTGACCTTGAATGGTCTAGGAAAGGATTATGCACAGTTCCGGACATCCATTGCCGTCTGTGAAAAATTTTCTGACTTTGAGGAGTTGTTTGCTCTTCTAATTTCTGAAGAGCAGAGAAATTGTGGTGCATCTTCTTTAGGAGGAACTTCAAAAGAAACTATCTTCTACTCAAATGTTAGAAAAGGTAGAGGCAGAGGTAGATGAGGCCGATCTGGAGGCCGTGGTAGTAATCAGAATATACAGCAAACTCAAGAAAATCAGTCCTATAGAGGAGGACATGGTAACTCTAGAGACAGGGGGAGCCAAAGAGATCGTGGTGGATGGCAGAGAGGCCAAAATGCAAACAGCAATGTTGAATGCTACTATTGTGGTAAAATGGATCATATGGCTAAAGACTACTACAAAAAGCAGAATGACATTATGAATGAAAAATTGCAACAAGGCAATTATGCATCCTCGAGTAGACAGGGTGATGACAGAAATGAGCATTTATTTATGATGCAACACATGACCAATTCTGTGACAAGTGTAGAAGAAAGCAATGATGGGTGGTATGTTGACTCAGGTGTATCAAACCACATGATAGGTCATGCAGAATGGATGCAGGATGCAAGGAAAATGAAAAAACCAAGATTTATAAAGACTGATGAAAACTGGTGATGATCCTGCACATCCTATTGTGCAGATTGGTAAAATTCCTTTGTCTATGCAAGATGGAAAAAAGAAATACCTGTCTGATGTATTTCATGTCCCGAATATCACCAAGAACCTGATTTTTGTTGGTCAAATGGTTGAGCAAAGCTTGCAGGTCAGATTTAATCCTCATGGATGCTTTGTTGAGGATATGAAAAATAATGGTCGCTTAATAGCAAAAGGAAAAAAGGACATGATGTTTACGTTGAATGCGAACATGCTTGAATTAAGTGCAACAATGTTTGCACATGAGACCGGTGTAGTTGCAGATATTGATATCTGACATAAACGCATTGGTCATGTCAATGTACAACGACTTAAATCAATGCAGGCCCAAAATATTATTGCAAGATTACCTAAATTCAAGGTTGCAGAAATGCATAAAGTATGTGAAGCCTGTCAATTTGAAAAACAAGCAAGAAAACCATTTCCTAGACATGTTCAAGAGAGTAAGAAGCCATTGGAATTAATCCACTCTGATGTGTGGACTACTAAAGCTGCATCTATTGAAGGCTGTCATTATTTTGTCACTTTTATTGATGACTACAGCAGAAAAGTTTAGGTGTATTTTATGAAAAAGAAAAGTGAAGTATTTGGGCATTTCAAAGCTTTTAAAGCTATGGTTATAAAAGAAACAGGCCTGCAAATAAAATGCCTAAGGTCAGATAGAGAGGGAGAGTACCTCTCAAATGAGTTTGCAAGGTTCCTGCAGGAGCATGGCATAAAGCAACAATATTCATGCAATCATACCCCACATCAAAATAAACTTGCAGAAAGAAAAAACATGCATATTGAAGAGGTATCGGACCATGTTAAATGAAAAAGACCTACCAGATTATTATTGAGCTGAAGCAGTTGCTACAACAATTTACATAATGAACAAGACTCCCACTGCAGCAATACATGACATGACACTAAAGGAGATGTATACTGGTAGGAAACCAGATATTTCTCATTTGAAAATTTTTTGTTGCATTGCCTATGTTCATGTGCCAGATGAGTTGAGATCCAAGCCGGCGGATCCAAAAGCTGAGAAGTGCATCTTTATTGGTTATTCTCTGCAGCAGAAAGGATATAGATGCTATAACCCTTATACTCGTAAGTTTACAGTGAGCAGAGATGTTTTTGATGAGATGAGCAACTGGTGTAAACCAATAAATGTGATTGATGATGTAGATGCACAAAATGGTAATGTTGCACATAATTCACAGCAGCAGTCACAAAATATTAGTGGACCTGCAGTGTCCTCTAGCAGTGGTTCACATACTTCGCCATGGACAGGCAGATTGAGATCAAGAGAATCTCCTCAAAGCAATGCAGATAGTGGTATGCAGGTATCACGATAAGGAAAAGAGAAGGTAGATCAGTCCATGTTTGATGTAAATGCAGGTCACTCTTATGTAAATGGTGAATCCAGTGGCCCAGAACAGAGCATTGATAATGAGTTAGGTATTCCTTCTGTTCTTACACCTCGAGTAAGGAAGACCATGGATGTTTTGAGAGCACCTTGAAGTGAGCCTATTTTGCACACGTCTACCAGAGCTAAGTATCCTGTGGATAGGCTGAAATATGATGGATTTACAACCATTCACTATGCCTATATGGTCAAAGTGATACAGGAACCAGAACCCACTTCTTTTGAGCAAGCCATGGGAAAAGAAAAATGTGAGAAAGCCATGGATAAAGAAATGGATGCCTTGGAAGCAAATGCTATATGGGAATTGGTGCCTTTATCTAAAGACAAGAATGCAATTGACTGTAAGTGGATTTATAAGGTGAAGCACAATGCAGATGGTTCTGTGAACAGATACAAGGCAAGATTAGTTGTCAAGGGGTATGCACAGACATATGGCATCGATTATGAAGAAATATTCAGTCCGATTGCAAGGATGGCAACCGTAAGAGCAGTCATTGCTATCGTTGCATCAAAGGGATGGTCTTTATATCAAATGGATGTAAAGAATACCTTCTTGCATGGTGATTTGCAAGAAGAGCTCTTTATGGAGCAGCCACCAGGTTATGTTCACGCTGTTCATCCTGAGTTTGTTTGTAGGTTGAAGAAAGCCTTGTATGACTTGAAGCAAGCACCTAGAGCATGGTCTGACAAGATAGAACAGTATCTTGTCACTATTGGCTTTCAGATTTCCAAGGTAGATTTCTCACTTTATGTGACAAAAACAGAGAAAGGTATTATGCTGCTTGTCATTTATATTGATGATTTGATCATCACAAGTGATAGTGATGAAGATATCCTTCGTGTGAAAATGCTATTGAAGCAGAAGTTTGAGATGAAGGATTTGGGAGAGCTGTGTTATTTCTTGGGCATTGAGGTGATTAGATCACCAAGTGAGATACAGCTCTTGCAGAGGCAGTATGAATTAGACATGCTATCCAAATATGGGACGACAGGCTATAAGCCTATTTCAGTTCCTTTGGAGCAGAATGTGAAGCTAAGCACAGATGTAGGTGAGCTTTTAGAAGACCCTACTATGTACAGACGCATAGTAGGAAGTTTGATTTATATGACTATTACCAGGCCAGATTTGAGCTCTGCTGTTGGATTGGTAAGTCAGTTTATGCAAGCTTCAAGGAAACCGCATTTGGATGCGGCTAGACGCATACTCAGGTATGTGAAGTCCACATTGTAGTATGGACTATTTTATGAGGCAGGGGTTCAGATACACTTGCATGGATACACTGATGCTGATTGGGCTGGTAGTATTTATGATAGACGATCTACCAGTGGATATGTGTTTTCTTTTGAGAGTGCTGCAGTCACTTAGAGCAGCAAGAAACAGCCTACAATTGCCTTGTCCAGCACAGAGGCTGAGTACAAGGGTGCAGCAATGGCTGCATGTGAGGTAGCTTGGTTGCATAAGCTACTTTATGATATGCATCAGTCTACAGATGGACAGTTGTCATTTATTGTGACAACATGAGCAGTATACACTTGGCAATAACCCAGTCTATCATGCTAGAACAAAGCACATTGAGGTGCATTCTATGTGTGGGAGAAGGTTTTACTAGGTCTTATTGATCTAGTTTATGTCAGCACAGAGGATCAGGTAGCTGACATATTCACGAAGACATTGGGCGCAAAGAAGCTGCGCAAGTTCAGAGACCTGCTTGGTGTGCAGGAATTGGGATTGAGCTCGAGAGGGAGTGTTGAGATATTGAGCTCCACTCGTGATATGCCAGGGTGACCGTTATGCATTTATGTCACCGACTTGTTAGCTGCAGATGCGGTTGGTACACCACCCATGAATAATAGCTGGATGACAACTATCCTTATGTACTCTAGTTCGTGGCTCAGTTAGTATGCCACCTTAGTTAGCTGAGTTTGGTTTGAGACCCACATATAGGGTTCTTCTATTTCTTTGTACTAGAGTTCTTTTGGCTTTCACAACTAAGAAGAGGAAAATTGTTTTTAGCCTTCACCTTTGTGTGTATTCCCCCATTGTGTATGTGAGAAAGCTGCAAGTGAGACTCCTTCCTTCTCTCCCACTATCTTCACACTCCTTTCTCTCCATTTTTCCCCTTTCTGCCCAACCACTTGGAGGGCTGAGTTCTCCACCTACAAGCAACCATTCCCAGAGTCCTTCTGGCTGGAGAGACCCTTCATATGGACAAACTTCCACGTCAGAGGAATTAGAGAATGGTGCCCACGAAATCGCGCAACATTTGTCTTCATCTTGATGCCATTTCTTGCAATGCGACTTGCTGAAGCAGCCATTCCAAAATTCCTCTAAGCCAAGCTTGCACAACAGTATGAGCTAGCTCCTCTCTAGATTTGAAGGAAAATGGTCCACCAGGGAGGGACATTTGTCTTCATCTTGATGCCATTTCTTGCAATGCGACTTGCTGAAGCAGCCATTCCAAAATTCCTCTAAGCCAAGCTTGCACAACAGTATGAGCTAGCTCCTCTCTAGATTTGAAGGGAAATGGTCCACCAGGGAGGGAGAAACAGCAAAAAAACCAATCGACTTTCAAGCTACTGGCTATGGCGACGTGACGCGGCATTCCGCCTCTCCTCCTCAGTGGCTCTTCTCTGGTATATCAGCTTTGTTTCTACCTAGAAGCCCTCTTTTCTTTGCTTTGAAAAGTGAGATACAAGCCCTCCAAGTTCAGGCCTCTGTTTTGGACAGTTTTGACAATGTTATGAGTTTGATGCTACATTAGATGCTACTTTAGCATTTCTGATGTTTTAAAGTGTTGAATACTATGGCTACAACTTTCCTTTAAGTTGCTATACCTGGATTTGCTTGGAATACTTTCATTTAGCCACCTCTATGAAGCATGCAAGTTGAAGCATCATTTCCATTATGATTTGTAGTATGGAATTCGGTTACAAGTCTTTGCTACTCTAAATGCTTGTACTTTGAAGCTCTTCAACTCTTTCTAGCCTTGCAAGAGAGTAGACACTGCCCATTTTGGGTTAGACCCTCTCATGGCTACCTTCTTGAATATGGATAAGTTCAATGGTAAAGGCTTTCACACATGGCAGATGAAGGTTAAGTTTGCATTGATGAGGAAAAACCTCTGGGGGCTTGTCAAACCTGCTTTAACTTCTTCTTCAACAGCCTCTAATGCTGGAGAATCCTCAGCTCCTACACGCCCGGCACGAGATCCTGCTAGAGAGGAGAAAGCCTATGGCATTATTGCTCTGGGCTTAGGAGATGACTATATTCATCACATTTCTGATTTGGAGTCTCCTTCTGAAGCTTGGCAAAAGCTTGATATTAGTTTTAGTGCTAGCTCTCACATCTCAAAATTGTCACTTAAGATTGGTTTCTTTGAATTGAAGATGGCTAGTGGCACTCCTTTGGTTGCCCATGTCAATCACATGCGGAGTCTCATGACTCAACTTGCTTCTATCAACTATCCAATCACTACAGATGATGCAATGGCAGTGTTGCTCAAAAGTATGCCTGAAGATTATGATCATGTTGTTACCACTTTGAAAAATCATCCTACTCTTGAAGGTCTTATTACTGCTCTTCAAGAAGAAGAAAGGCACATGGAACTCCGGAGAGGCAATGACATAGCCTATGCCATAAAAACTCAAAAGGGCAAGTTTTCACCTTGCAAACATTGTGGGAAGACTAATCACCTCTCAAAAGATTGCTTCAAGATCAATCCTTGCAAACATTGTAGCAAAAACAATCACCATGAAAAGTATTGTAAGGCCAAAAAGGAAGCAACTACAAAGCCAAAAACTGCCAATCTACTTTCAGTTGATGTGCCTCCACAAGATAAGGCATCCTATGAAGATTATGCTTTTTGAACCATCTCCATATATGATCCAGATCTCTCTTTTTATGTTAAGTCAAGGTACTCAGCCTAGATAGTCCTCCAAAATGAATGAAATAAACTTTTGTGTGTTTTTGTAAACACCTCTGGTCACCATATGATGTAGGCCATGTGTATGTGTTTTGCTCCATGGTACCTCTTGCAGATTATCTCCCTTGCATGTACATGCAAGGGAGATAACCATTGGAAGGTCTTATGTATCCCTTTTGTTTACTTCACACCCTTGGGAACCCCTTGCTAGCATGTGATCCTAGCCATAGATTTATCCTTGACAACCATGAGATGGCATGAGAAACTATGAGACTAGATGTATCCTTGACATAGCCTGAGGCATTCCCTTGAGGGGGGGTATGATGGGATATCTCAAGGTGTATGCCTCAGACACACCTTGGTTTCTATGTGTGTGTGCTAGAGGCACAGTTAGGTGCCAGGATGATTGAGAGAGTCTAGGAGCTGATTGAGGAGATGATTGTGGAGCTTGGTGGCTCATGTAAGAGGTGCCTACATATGGACCTCACCTTTCTTCATTCCATAAGCAAGCAAGCATTCTCATTTCGTGTTCAGCTTCATGCTTTCCTTTCAGTTCTTCAACACATACACGCACACACACACACACACACATACACATACTAAACAGACAAACAACACAGTTAAACAAGGCCAAGTCAAACTTTGCCCATGAATCGAAATGCAAAGCCCCAGCAATCAATCAAAGCCACATGAGAAGCAAAAGCCCACTCTGATCTTCACAACCTTCAAGTGCCTTGTGAAGTCAAAGAGACCCCATGCAACCTCTCTAAAGAGAGACCACTTGGTCTTGCACAAAGAACACCATGCAAAAAAACCAATGAGTTGTTGAACTCACTCACCACCAATACTCATGCACTAGACCAAGGCTGAGAAACACCTGACTTGATTGCAAACATTGGGAAAGCAACGAACCTTTGGATATAGCTCGACCCAAGTATCATGCCCACCACAAATCTTGCCTTAGACAATCTGCAAACCTTGAGGATCAACAACCACCTCGAGGGTGCTCAACAAATTTTACGCGAACTTAGCCAAAAAGCTTGCAACTTCACTTTATGAGATTGATAGTAGGCTCTTTGCTTAATGAGGGATCTTGGACGAAAAAACTAAGCAACCGATCTAGATGGCGTAAGGAGCTTCATCTATGTAGCCCTGCTATAGGACAGGAAGAGTGCGACACTGCCGACCATATCAAGGATAGCAGCTCGACGGGAAGAACAACAGCAAAGCTCGATCAATGAGCACTGACGAGTCGCTTTACAAACATGCAGAAAAAATTGAGACAAGACAATGTGCAATGTATTGGTTTCTCTACAAATTGTCCACCCATGAAAAGCACAAACGATGCCCATAGACGTAAGCAAAGCCTTTGTAACACCACCACATTGATGGTAGCAAGAACAAAGGAGATCAGAGGCTAAGGCAACATGAGCATCTGTGAACTGGATTAAGATATGAATTTCAACAAAGTACCACAGGCTCCTCCATCATCTTCTCCATCACTAGAATACCAGACGGTACCCAAATTTCAATAAATATTTCATTATTCAAACTGATGCTTTGGGACATGCCTCACCTTGCTAATGAGCCGCTGCTCGCTCGCTGTGTGTGTCGTAGGAGTTACTGTAAGCTACCAGTGTTGCTTCCAGGAGGTGTCTATATTTGATACATCCCCTAGATACATACATATGAAACAAAAAACCATATTCCAATTAATATAAGATGTTAGAATTTACGTCTCATATGTATGTACCCAACAATGTTAGAATCTAAGCATTCCCTGGATGTAGCTCTAATACCATGTTAGGATAAATGAGCTAGCTTCTTATAGGCTAACCTAGAGCTCATAGTGGGAGCCCCTAATCTTTGATACTCAAGATCTCAATATGAATTTGTTGGAATGGCAGGGTCAATGCCCCACCTATGAGCCCACATATAAGGATGACAAAGAGGCTTGAACACCTTGCATAGGCATGGGTAGATAAGTATCATGTGGGACAATTCTCTAGATGCTACATGGACACATGTGGTTGGTTGCCATAAATATGCCTCAACATGGGGCAAATGCATCAAACTTTTAGTCAGCTAGTAGCACAAAAAAGTAGACAGCATGTAGTGTTTGATCCCATTGAGATGGACATCCATGCCTTTGATGATAAGGACCACGTGCTTGGACAGCAAACTCTTACTAATATCGATGCTTGTACAAATGTTAATGACAAGGAAGCATGGCCTCTTGATTGAGGTGCCATCACACAAATGTTACATTGCTGGGACTGCTTTGTATCCTTGTGCATTAGCATTGATAGAAATGGATAAGGTGTATGCAGCAGAATAGCCTTAAGAGACAAAAAGCCTCATACTGTGTCCACAAGAGCAAACTCACAAGCACCAAATTCAGGAGATAGACAACAATGCTCACAAGTACCAAATTCAAGACAACATTCCAAAAATATCTTAGAGTATATTGCACAAAATCTAAGCCAAACAATCCTTACAGAAAGCTCCACCAGAGATCCCACAACATGCAGCAATCCGGTGCCTTGGATGCTCTATGGTGAGCACAAATACAACTCCTACTTCTATTCTTGAGTGAAATTCACTCACCACTAGTTGACCAGTCTACAGATTGGGCTGACCTAGTCTATGCTGATTCTGTTGATTTCCACAAGTCTCTTGTCTACAGGTTACTTGCTACTGGTCCTGCTTGAGCCCTGCTGCTGCAGCCACCAGACAACTTGGCACCCCTGTTGTACCTGACCAGGTCTGCAATACTTGCTGCTACCAACCACCTGTGCGCTGCCTCTGCCATCCTGCTTGTAGACCTTCTGCACTTCCATTCGGCATCCCTTAGTGGCTATGTCTATCCCTGTCCTGCCCCAACCAATTGGCCCTTGTCCAAAGGCCCATACAAGGTTGCATGCAGCCATACAGCAAGCCCTATTCCAGTGCCTTTGTCAGCCCTAAATCTTGGACTGTGTAGTAGCCCATATGGTACCCTATAGTGCTGCCCATGTGGATGTCCCAATCCATGGACACTTACTAGGTGGAAATTCCTCTTAAATCATTCCACTCGACCCTCCATGGACACTAACTTTGTGACAATTCCACTCAACCTCAAAGTCAAGAGCCAACTAGTCTTTTGAAGCTATCAAGATTTGCTCACAAGCACAACATTAATAAGGGCTTCAAAGGATCAGCATTCACCTTAATGTCAACCACATGCATGAGGACTTTGGATCTGCTAGAACTACAACACAAGCTTTCTCATTGGATCAAATAGTACTAAGTAAAGAGCACCACACACTCTCTCCAGGGGCAACTCAACCATGGAAGTGATCAATCAATAAGCAAGGTTTTGCAAAAGGACAAAGCAAAGATATAGAGGTAGATCTTGAGTACATGTCGAACGCATACAATTCAATAAGTGACTCCCTAGCATCCATCGCATTCAAAAGCCAAAGTCTAGAATTATAGCTATGGTAGAGAGGGTTCGGAACACACTCACAGGTGACCCAAACAATTGCTGCCCACCCCCATTTTCTTCTTTTTGCTTTCACTTTTGAGACGAAAAAGTCAAGATTTCTGATTGAACTGTAATCATTGAAGACACAAGATTAGTGATCCTTTAAAATGTTCCTTCCTGAAGGAAGGAACATAGAGGATAGACGATAAAGGCTTGGACTTACAGATGAGCAAATATGTACAATTTAAAGCCAAGATGGTACAAAATATATTGCAAAAAAATGTCTGCCTCAAATATGGATTCTTAGGAATCATGCTACAACTTGCATAGAAATGAGGCAACGCTTAATCTCCATAAAAGACTGTAACAGTTAAGTGCCCACTCAGGTCGTTCCAAATGGAACAAACAGTAGCAAGGAACACAAAGGAGCATTTGAGATTACAGAATGCATAATAAATTTATAAGCAAGCAACGCCATTAAAGAGGAGACTCACCTCGGTTAAGCTGGCTGCTTCGAGGGTGAGAGAGAAGGGGCAGGCGGCTGGGAGGGATGAAACAGCCTCTTCATCAAGACTCATTGTACCTTTCTCCTCTTCCCCAGGTCTCTCTCAGTTGTCATCAGCATTTTCCTTGTCATCACTTTTATCATGAAACAACCTCCATAGCCTTTCAACTTCCTTTGAATCGGCAGCCTCCTCAGTTTCGGCTAATAAATATCAGTGTACTTTAAGGGCAATTTTAAGGGACTTAGGACACCCATCCATCATGAACTTCTCCAATGAATGGCTAGACCTATGCACAAGCATGAAGCAAAGTTCGACAAGATGGTCCTCAATCCCAAACAATGGCAGTGTGTACATCATGTTGCAGAGATAATCTCTAACACCTTGGTCGTCATGCTTAAACAAGTATCTAACTGTGATCCATTCACAAAAGAAGGCCGAATCAAAGAAACGAATGAGCCATCCATTTTCCCCCACTAGGCTTGGTGTCTTCAGTATCTCTCTAGGAGACTCTTCAGTATCTAACCATATTTGTCAGTTATAACCGAGAAGATGCACCATGGCCCCGTTTTGCATGGGATCCTGAAACAACCTGTCTCAGGCCACCAAAGACTACAGCCACATCGCATCCTTTAATCCTCTGCGGTTGACAGCCCTACACAATTCATACGGCTCGTGTAGAAGAACTATTAAAGGTAGAACTGGGCAACTCTCTAGATCGTAAGTAACTAGATTTTGCTTCCATTCAAACAAGCGACCCTGAGCAAGCTGCTGCAATGATCATCAAGATTTTGCGTAACGAGTCCTGAAAACTAGCAACCTTGCTGATCACTACATAGGGATGGCCAATGTGAGGCACTAGGGAGATTTAGAGTTGCTTAGAAAATGGCATCGCTTGGCAAGCAATGTGCTGATGCAGAAAGAGTCATCGCATTGAATTGAGGGAAGGAAATACGATGAGAGAGGGCAGCCAGGAATTGGAGCAAGAGCGGAAAGGGGGAAGGGAAGGAGATCTCCAAGGGGGAGAGAGAGAGCACAAACCGAGGGAGGAAGATGTCAATGATGATGATGATGATGCTCCTGGTACTACTGAAGGAGTGATGGTGCAGCTGCTCTGGTGCAGGATGGAGTGCTCCTGAGGGAGCTCCAGGGAGGTGGATATGGAGATGGTGATGCAATGGAGAGATGAAGTCCTTGAGGAGGTGCTATTTTCAAAGCTTCGAAGCCCAAAAAGCTCACAAAAATGAAGCCAAAGGAGAAGACAAGGATGATAAAGCCGATGAAGAAGCAGAGGAAGAAGAAGAAAAGGGGGGAGAGGGGCATGCAATTTTCTTTTTTTTAGTTTTCCCTTTTTACCTCCATTGTTTTCTTTTCTTGAAATCCACCCTCAATTTCAATTTGAACCCCCCCAACCGCGAAAGGTTTTAGCTATTCTCTCCCCCACCTTTCCTTACTTCCCGGCTTGGATGGTAGGTCAAAAATCTCACTCTCTCTCTCTCTCTCTCTCTCTCTCTCTCTCTCTTCTTCAAGTGTGTGTGGGTTATCTCTTGGATGAGGGGCAGTGTAGCCATGGGGCAGGGCCTACAGCCTTCATATAGGAGCTGTGCAGCAGCCTTTATAGAGGTTAAAAGGGGTCGGCCCACTAACTGCCAGGTCAACTGTCTAGGCTCATAGGGCTTCCTCTATACAGGGATGTATGCAGTCCTTTTGTTGGCTGGAGGGAATCAGCCATGAGTCAACCATATAGGCCTATTGGGTCAGCCACCTTGCAGGCTAGTCGGACAGCCTGACCTACCCGACTAGGGAGGGGTTGGGAGGCTATATATAGGCTGTTATTATGCTTTGGCATATATACTCTAACCTTCTAGTAGCACATGGCAAGATGCGTTGCTAGTAGACTTTTTGGATCCATCAAGAGGATTGTTGGCTTGTTGGTGGTAGTGATACCTGCTAATCAGGTGCAAAGGGTGGGATCATTTG
The DNA here is from genome assembly GCF_047967505.1 of Dipteris shenzhenensis. Lineage (NCBI taxonomy): Eukaryota > Viridiplantae > Streptophyta > Polypodiopsida > Gleicheniales > Dipteridaceae > Dipteris > Dipteris shenzhenensis. The sequence continues at coordinate 41,651,049 of NC_141605.1, read as the reverse complement.
ATCAGTTCATGTTAGTGACTTGTGTGCAAACCCAAGAGCTAAAATCCATGCTTATATCAGTCCATTTACACTAACCAATAGGTGAAACTACCTAGGTTATCCTCTCCCCTTTATGGACAAAGTTTATATTGTTTAAAAAATAATCAACGATAGGAATCTTAGGGGCCATGGTTGAGGCATGGTTTAAAAACTGACATTTTTAGAGTCCATTAGAGGCAGGTTATCTTCTTTCAGACAATGGATTCTCGATTATCAGGCATAATCGTTGAGTTTGTATTCAGTAGGCCCATCCTTGGCCTTCAAGATCTTTGATCAAGGAGAGTTGATATTAGGCCCTCATAAAGTGCCCTTCAGATAGGGATGTGTGCCCCATGAGCAGGTGGGTGGGTTGGCCACTATGCATGCTAGTTGGCTGGCTTGTTACACCCAACTAGGGAGGGGCTGGGTGTTAGAGATTGACAGTGTCCTTCCAAAGTTTTAGGCGGATCATATGCCCTATGTGCCACTCGGGAGCAAGAATGCACATATTCGCACATGGATGCTACACGATATGATAATAAAATGTGCAATGGACGCAACATCCATATATCCCACGGTTGGATTAGCACCAAACTTTGCAAGGGTCTTAAAACAAGTTGTTTTAATGTCCTTGCAAAGTGTAAGGTGCATCGGATGCCGGATGTGATACCTAGGAACAAGAATGCTCATATTCGCATGTGGATGCTATGTATATGAAGGAAATAAGTGCGACGGACACCAAGATCCGTATACCACACCTTCAAATCAGCACCAAAATTTGCAAGAGTATTAAAACAAGTTGTCTTAATGTCCTTGCAAAGTGTTAGGTGCATTGGATGCTGGATGTGACACCGGGGAACAATAATGCCCATATTTGCATGTGGATGCTATGTATGTGAAGGAAAAATGCACAATGGACATCCGCATCCGTATATCCCACTATTGGATCAACACCAAATTTTGCAAGGGTCTTGAAAAATTTATTTTAATGTCCTTTGAAAGTATTAGGTGAATCAGATGTCGTATGTGACACCAGGGAACAAGAATGCACATAGAATGCATGTGGATGCTACGTGATATGAAGGAAAAATGTGCAACAAAAACCAACATCCGTATGTTCCACCATCGGATCAGCACCAAAGTTTGCAAGGGTCTTAAAACAAGTTGTTTTAAAATCCTTGCAAAGTATAAGGTGCATCGGATGCCGGATATGCCACCGGGGAACAAGAATGCTCATATTCGCATTTGGATGCTATGTATATGAAGGATCCAAGCGCAACGGACACCGAGATCCATATACCACACCGTTGCATTAGCACCAAACTTTGAAAGGGTCTTAAAACAAGTTGTTTTAATGTCCGTGCAAAGTGTAAGCTGCATTGGATGCTGGATGTGACACCCGGGAATTAGACCGCCCACATTTGCATGTGGATGCTATGACGTATGTGAAGGAAAAATGCACAATGGACATCTAAATCCATATATCCCACCGTCGGGATCCAAACTTTGCAAGGGTCTTTAAAAAATTGTTTTTAATGTCCTTCCAAAGTATCACGTGGATCGGATGCCGTATGTGCCACTGGAGGGCAAGAATGCACATATTCGCACGTGGATGCTACACGATATGAAGGAAAAATGTGCAACGAACAACGACTTCCATATATCCCACCGTCGAATCAACACCTAACTCTTCAAGGATCTTAAAACAATTTGTTTTAATGTCCTTGCAAATTGTAAGGTGCATTGGATGCCGGATGTGACACTAGGGAACAAGAATGCCCATATTTGCAAGTGGATGCTATGTATATGAAGGATACAAGCACAACGGACACCGAGATCCGTATGCCACACCATTGGATCAACACCAAACTTTGCAAGGATCTTAAAACAAGTTGTTTTAATGTCCTTGCAAAGTTGAAGGTGCATTGGATGCCGGATGTGACACCTAGGAATTAGAATGTCCATATTTGCATGTGGATGCTATGACATATATGAAGGAAAAATGCACAATGGACATCCACATCCGTATATCCCACCTTCGGATCAACTCCAAACTTTGCAAGGGTCTTTAAAAAATTGTTTTTAATGTCCTTCCAAAGTATCACATGGATCAGATGCCATACATGCCACCGGGGAACAAGAATGCACATATTCGCACGTGGATGCTATGTGATATAAAGGAAAAATGTGCAGCGGACAACGATATCCGCATATCCCACCGTCAGATCAGAACATAACTTTCCAAGGGTTTTTTTTTTAAATTTAATGTCCTTGCAAAGCGTAAGGTGCATCGGATTCAGATGCGACACTGGGGAACAAGAATGCCCATATTTGCATGTGGATCCATGCTATGTATATGACAAAAAAATGCAGCATGGACATCCGCATCCGTATATCGCACCGTCGGATCAGCACAAAACTTTTCAAGGGTCTTGAAAAAATTGGTTTTAATGTCCTTGCAAAGTATAAGGTGGATGGAATGTCGTATTTGTCTCCGAGGAACAAGAAGGTAGATATTCGCACGTACATGCTATGTGATATGAAGGAAACAAGGGTGACGGACACCAAGATCCGTACATCGCACTGTCATATCAGCACCAAACTTTGCAAGGCTCTTTAAACAAGTTTTTTTAATGTCCTCGCAAAGTGTGAGATACATTGGATGCCGGATGTGACACCGGGGAACAACAATGTCCATATTTGCATGTGGATGCTATGTATGTAAATGAAAAATGCACAATTGACATTCACATCCGTATATCCCACCGTCGGATCAACACCAAAATTTTGAATGGTCTTGATTGCTTTTAATGTCGTTGCAAAGTATCAGGTGGATCAGATGCCATACATGACACCGACGAACAAGAATGTACATACTCGCATGTGGATGCTACGTGATATGAAGGGAAAATGTGCAACAGACACCAACATCCGTATATTCCCCGCCGGATCAACACCAACTTTGCAAGGGTCTTAAAACATCCGTATATTCCCCGCCGTATGTGCCACCGGGGAGCAAGAATGCACATATTCGCAAGTGGATGCTACGCAATATGAAGGAAAAATGTGCAATGGACATCGACATCCGTATATACCACTGCAGATCAGCACCTAACTTTTAAATGGTCTTAAAACAATTTGTTTTAATGTCCTTGCAAAGTGTAAGGTGCATTGGATGCTAGATGTGACACCGGGGAATAAGAATGCCCATATTTGCATGTGGATGCTATGTATATGAAGGAAAAATGCACCACGGACATCCACATCCGTATATCCCACCGTCGGATCAGCACCAAACTTTCCAAGGGTCTTCAAAAGTTTTTTTGTAATGTCCATACAAAGTATGAGGTCGATCGAATGCCATATGTGGTCCGGGGAACAAGAAGGCAAATATTCGCACGTGGATGCTACACGCGATATGAAGAAAAAATGCGCAACGGGCACCGACATCCATATATCCCACCATTGGATCAGCACCAAGCCTTGCAAGGGTCTTAAAACAAGTTGTTTTAATGTCCTTGCAAAGTGTAAGGTGCATCGGATGCCGGATGTGATGCCAGGGAGCAATAATTCCCATATTTGCATGTGGATGCTCTGTATGTGAAGGAAGAATGCGCAATGGAAATCCGCATCCGAATATCCCACCGTTGTGGATAAGCACCAAACTTTGTAAGGATCTTAAAACAATTTTTTTTAATGTCCTTGCAAAGCCTAAGGTGCATCGAATTCTATATGTGACACATGGGAACAAGAATGCCCATATTTGCATGTGGATCCATGCTATGTATATGAAGGAAAAATGCACCACGGACATCCGCATCCATATATCCCATCGTCGGATCAGCACCAAACTTTTCAAGGGTCTTGAGAAAATTGGTTGTAATGTCCTTGCAAAGTATGAGGTGGATGGAATGTCGTATGTGTCTCCGGGGAACAAGAAGGCAGATATTCGCACGTGGATGCTATGCGATATGAAGGAAACAAGCATGATGGACGCCAAGATCCGCACACCACACTGTCATATGAGCACCAAACTTTGCAAGGGTCTTTAAACAATTTGTTTTAATGTCCTCGCAAAGTGTAAGATGCATTGGATGACGGATGTGACACTAAGGAACAACAATGCCCATATTTGCATGTGGATGCTATGTATGTGAAGGAAAAATGCACAATGGACATCTGCATCCATATATCCCACTGTCAGATCAGCACCAAAATTTTTAAGGGTCTTGAAAACATTGTTTTTAATGTCCTTGCAAAGTATCAAGTGGATTGGATGCCGTATGTGACACCGGGGAATAGAATGCCCATATTGGCATGTGGATGCCATGACGTATGTGAAGGAAAAATGCACAATGGACATCCGCATCCGTATATCTGACCGTCAGATCAGCTCCAAACTTTGCAAGGGTCTTTAGAAAATTGTTTGTAATTTCCTTCCAAAGTATCACATGGATCGGATACTGTATGGGCCACTGAGGAGCAAGAATGCACATATTTGCAAGTGGATGCTATGCGATATGAAGGAAAACTGTGCAACGAACACCGACATCCATATATACCACCATCGGATCAGCACCTAACTTTTCAATGGTCTTAAAACAATTTGTTTTAACGTCCTTGCAAAGTGTAAGGTGCATCAGATGCTGGATGTGACACTGGGGAACAAGAATGCCCATATTTACATGTGGATGCTATATAGGTATATGAAGGAAAAATGCACCACGGACATCCACATCCATATATCTCACCGTCAGATCAGCACCAAACTTTTCAAGGGTCTCGAAAATTTTGGTTTTAATGTCCTTGCAAAGTATGAGGTCAATCGAATGTTGTATGTGTCTCCGGGGAACAAGAAGGCCGATATTCGCACGTGGATGCTACACAATATGAAGGAAAAATGCGCAACGGGCACCAATATCCATATATCCCACCATTGGATTAGCACCAAACTTTGCAAGGTTCTTAAAACTAGTTGTTTTTATGTGCTTGCAAAGCGTAAGGTGCATCGGATGCCAGATGTGACACCAGGGAGCAATAATGCCCATATTTGCATGTGGATGCTATGTATGTGAAGGAAGAATACGCAATGGAAATCCGCATCCGAATATCCCACCGTCAGATAAGCACCAAACTTTGCAAGGGTCTTAAAAAAAGTGGTTTTAATTTCCTTGCAAAGGATTAGGTGCATGTGGTACTATATGTGCTACTAGGAAGGCAGTTTGTCCACATCCACATGCAGATCATACGTATGTCAACGTAAAATACACAGCAGACAAGGACATCCATATGTCCCACCATCTGATTGGCACTGAAATTTGCACAATTCTCAAACTAAATGTTGTTTATATCCTTGCAAACTCTCAAGTTCATCAGATGCTGGATATGCCACCGAGGAATAGGAATGCCCATATTCACATGTGGATGCTATATGATACGAACGAAAAATGCACAGTGGACACCGACATCCATATATCCCACCGTCGGATCAGCACCAAACTTTGCAACGGTCATGTAAGGTGCATTAGATGCTGAATGTGACATCGGGGAACAAGAATGCTCACATTCACATGTGGATGCTATGTATATGAAGGAAAAATGTGCAACAGACACCGACATCCATGTACCACAACATCGAATTGGCACCAAAGTTTGCACGGGTCTTAAAACAAGTGGTTTGAATGTCCTTACAAAGGGTCAGTTGCATCTGGTACTGCTTGTGCTCTAGGGAAGGTAGTTTGCCCCATTCCACATGTGGATTTGAATACATATGTGAAGAAAAAATACACATTGGACAAGGACATCGATCCATATGTCCCACCATCGGATTGGCCCTACATTCTGCACAAGAACTAATTGTTTTTAATATCTTTGCAAAGTCTCAGGTGCATTGAATACCGAATGTGCCACCAGGGAATAAGAATGCCCATATTCACACGTGGATGCTACTTTTCAATGCCCTTGCAAAGGATTATATGCATGAGGGTTTAGGGTTTAGGTTTTAGGTTTCAAGGTTTAGGATTTAGGGTTTAGTTTTTAAGATTTAGGGCTTAGGGTTTACTTGCAAAGAATCTAATTGCATAAGGGTTTAGGGTTTTGTTTTTACGATTGAGGATTTAGGGTTTAAGGTTTAGGGTTTAGGGTTTAGCATTTAGGATTTAGCGTTTAGGGATTAGGGTTTAGGATGGTTTAGGGTTTAGCATTTAGGGTTACGAGCTTAGGGTCTAGGGTTTTGGATTTAGGGTTTTGGGTTTTGGGTTTTGGGTTTAGGGTTTGAGGTTTAGGGTTTAGGGTTTAGGCTCTAGGGTTTAGTGTTTAGTGTTTAGGTTTAGGGTTTAGGTCTAGGGTTTGGGTTTAGGGTTCAAGGTTCAAAAATTATGGTTTAGGGTTCGGGGTTTTGGGTTTTGGGTCAGGGTTTAAGATTTAGGGATTAGGGTTTAGGGTTTAGGGATTAGGGCTTAGGGTCTAGGGTCTAGGGTCTAGGGTTTAGGTGTTTAGGGTTTAGGGTTTAGGGTTCAAGGTTCAGGGTTTACGGTTTACGGTTTAGGGTTTGGTTATTCTTAATTGATATTTTCATTTAAATATCAAATTACATTGCACACCGTATTTTATCATCACACATTATATTTCATTTATCATTATACATTTGGAAATTCGGGTATTGTCCTTCGATTTAAATCGATTTTATTTTAAATTCTTTAAATGTTTATTAGATTTATATAATAAAGAAAATAGAAGTTAAAAGATAGAATCAAGATAATTATCCTATAATTTAATTAATATAAGATTCTTATGTATATTGTAAAATATTTTGGTTCAAAAGCATTTTATGATCATTTTTAAAATTAAAAAAGATTTTCAACTTTTAGAATACAATGTTTTTACTTATTTCATAGATAATAAACAACTCATTCCTCTAGTAGACTGTGCAATAACTATAATATTAATGACTTATTATACCATGCATAGCAGAAGATACATTCTTGGATGCTAATTTCCTAGATAAAGACTAATCTATTAGAATCCAATTCACATTTGCTTTTTTATTTGCCATGTCGTCTAATTAATCTCCTACATAAAAGAACTTTTCCTTATATATATAGACGAATAATGTAACAAACTCTTCTAATTTCCTAGGTGACCACCCCTTTTCCTAGATAGAGGTATATATCTTAACTAGAGAATGAGATTTCCTATATAGGAATGCAACACAGACGTCTTATTTCCTAGGTGAAAACCTCTTTTTCCTAGATAGAGGTATCGATTTCCTATATAGAAATGTAACACACTCATCTAATTTCCTAGATGACAACCTCTTTTCCTAGATAGAGGTATGCATTTTATATTTTTCCCAGATAGAGGGATGATTTCCCATATAGAAATGTAACACAATCATCTAATTTCCTAGATGACAACCTCTTTTCCTAGATAGAGGTATGCATTTTATATTTTTCCTAGATAGAGGGATAATTTCCTATATAGAAATGTAACACACTCATCTAATTTCCTAGATGACAACCTCTTTTCCTAGATAGGGGTATGCATTTTATCTAGCGAAGGAGTTTTCCTAGATATACATACCCAAATGCCTACTTATATCTAAGAAATTTCCTCCTTTTTCCTAGTTTGTGAGGTTTTCCCTATATAGTGAACGGGTAGAAGTTCCTTGTGTGTGTGACTGCCTCCTACACTTATTTCTGCAAACAGTGAGTCAAGGATGCTGATCCCCTTCTTAGAAAGCAAGAAAAGGAGAGAGCGGGGGAGGGACAGTGCGACGAGCAGGAACCAGCCTCCGCACTGGCCATGTATAGCTTATTGATTATAATGATATGGTTCAATTGAATGTTTCTGGTAGCGTTGGAAGCTAGAAATGCTAGCATCTTAGAGAGGGGGTTCCCCCTCTAGTAGAAATGCCAATAAATGCCAACTTAGGTGCCAAGCATTGCAATGCTTGTTGGAGATGGGTTTTTGGCTTGCCCCTGGCCAGGTCTGAGTGATGGTGCTTCGTCTAAGAAGCTAAACTTTCATTTATAGCCCCATCATTTTCTCCCCTTCTTTGCTTTTCTTCTCTCTCTCTTTCAATTTGTCCGGGCAGGCCTCTTGAATGTATTCAACAACTTGTTTTCTCTCCATTTGTGACGAGCATCTGCCTTGGCTTTGGAATGCCCTCTCGTGATGGATGTCCACGATGTCAAGCCACAACAAAAGACAAAGGAGACTCCCTTACGTATCTCCAGCCGTCTCGTTCTTCCTTATTACTTCATCCAAGGCCTTCTCAGTTGTCCACAGTTTACTCGATCATCATCACCATGTCTCCTTCTCATGATTCTTTAGCAACCGATCTCAGCTTTCCCATCGACCAGCGCCCTCACGCTCTTTTGATCCCTTACCCTCTCCAAGGTCATATCAATCCCATGATCGAACTCGCCAACCTCTTGGCCTCGTATGGTTTCGTTGTCACTTTTGTCAACGTTAAGCGCAACCACGACAAGATGTTTGGTCTTCGTGGTTTATGCATTGGGACAGATTTCATGATTGAACAGCACGGCATCCGCTTCGTCTGGATCGACGACGGTTTGCCTCTGGATTTCGTTATATCCGACCTGAAAGAGCATTTTCCTCCCTTTCATGCGGCCACCACGAATATGAGAGGCCGGTTCGAAAGTTTAACAGAGCATCTAACTCCACCGGTGACCTGCATGATATACGGTTCTTTCTTATCTTGGTGTCAAGAAGTCGGGAGCAAATTCCGCATACCGACCGTATTTTTGTGGACGCAATCTGCGGCAGTATTTTCTATATACACAAGTATCCCCAAGCTAGTCTCGAGTGGATTTTTCCCGTACCAAGCGGAAGGTTAGCTCTGAATTTCTTGCTCTTCAAGACAAGATTCTTTACACTCCTTTGTCTTTTCCCCGCCCACCTGATCACATCTTGGTAGCATGTGCAGGAAGAGAACCTGTCACGTGCATACCTGGAGTTCCGCCCCTGTTGCCGTCGGACTTACCTTCATTGCTCTACGTGAAAGATCCATCGCAATACCCCGCTAAAGCAATCTTAAGCCAGTTCGAACAGCTCAGAGAGTGTGACTGGGTATTCGTTAATTCATACTATGGTTTGGAAAAGGATACGTTTGATGCCTTACGGCCGGATTCGCACTGCAAAGTTGAAGATGTTGGGCCTCTCCTTCCCGCTTCTGTTCTGGAAGGTTCCCAGGTGAAAGAAAATTATGTCAAGGGGGCTAGTCTACTCCAAGAGAACGACGAGTGTATTCAGTGGCTGGACACACACGCTGTAGCTTCTGTCATCTATGTTTCTTTTGGTAGCCTTTTGGAACCTTCTTGTGAACAAATGCAGGAAATCGCCTTAGGCTTGAGAGCAAGCCAGCAGCCTTTCCTCTGGAGTATCCGCCCCAATATCGGGTCCCGAAAGTATTCAGACATATTCCCCTCAAATTTTTTGGAAGATACGAAAGAGCAGGGATTGATCATCGCATGGGCGCCTCAGCTGCGAGTACTCTCTCATCCTGCAGTGGGCGGTTTCTTCTCCCACTGTGGATGGAACTCAACAGTCGAGAGTCTAAGCATGGGGGTGCCGATGCTACCGCTGCCTATGTTTTCAGACCAGGTAACAAATCGCTGGTACATAGTCACCGAATGGAAGGTTGGCGTGGACTTGCGGAAGGAGGAAAATGGCGTGGTGAAGAGAGAGGAGGTTGAAAAGGGGGTAAGGAAGATACTTGAGGAAGAAGAAGGAAGAGCGATGCGAATGAGAGCTGCGAAGCTGAGCGATGGTGCGAGGAAGTCGATGGAGGATGGGGGATCATCAAGGGCGGCGCTAGAGCAGTTTGTTAGTGCCATGAGGCAGAGGGCAAGCACATGATCGGACACTATGAACACGACGAAGCCCAGGAGCTCAGCACATGGGAAGAAATAGGATGCGAATAGGAAAAGGTCCCATGCATATTTTTATCCTATTCCCATCCCACCATATTCAACAACTAAGTTGCACACCACAGTTAGGAACTTCTTTTCAAGTATGTCCCCCCATGCATTGAATATATATATATGAGCGTGTGTGTGTGTTTTTTTAATAGCTCCCATCAATTTTCCTTCTACTTAAAGTGGTATTTAATAGCTCCCATGAATTTTTCTTTTACTCAGTAGTTTTTAATAGCTCCCAAACAAACATTGCTCTTTATTTTGGATTATTTGAAAGATAACAAGGTGAATTACATTCATGGGGCCTCCCAATTGTTTTTGGAATTTTAAGAAAGAATGCTTGAAAGAAAAGTTTATGTCATTGAATGTTCAGACCAATAATTGTACAGTGTTTCAAAGATGCGGTTTTGGTTTTGTGTTATTTGTTCATATGTGGTCTAAAGAGGTGCCATGAATTGAAGTTGGGAACTGCATTAGTTGATGCATTTTATGATGTTCCATTAGCATGTTTAGCTTTTGCATGATTGTATAATCTATGTTGAATTCCCTGAGGACGTATGTAAGGATGCTTGAGTTCAAGGAATCGAAAATTTGGCGTAGCACTTCAATTAGTGTTTTTGTTTATGCTTTTGGAGATTTATAAATGTTAACTATAGTTGATGTTTGGAAGCAAGGAGATTGAAGAACTGTTAGCAAGCATTCGATGCCATGATTGTAGTAATATTGCTTGTTTAGAAGTTGCACTCCTTCTTTGTAGTAGGTTGAGATGCGAAGCCCTAGTGCCTCCCTAGTGTACCAATTGTTTGTTGGAAGCTAGGGATGTTTGTGTCATGATGTTGTTGACGAAGCATTTCTTGCAAGCAAAGAATTTGCGAGGCCATTATGTTTGTATTGCAAATTATGTCTTCCTTGTGCTTGTGCAATGTCCTACTGTTCAATGATAGCGAAAATGGATGTTGGATACTGAGGTGCGAAAGGTTGAGCAAGTCAAAGATCCAAGCTGAAGTTTACTTGAGCATCTTGATTTCTTGTAGAACTGATGCATCAACTTTTATGTGTTTCATTTGCAATGGTTTGATGATGTATAGATACTTTGGATTGCGTACATGCTATGTAAGCAAGGCCATGTGATTTAATACCGATGGGGTCGAATGCCAAGCAGTCCATTGAAAGGCCTTGGGAACGATGAATTGTTCTTGTTGTAGCAAGTTGCAATGGGAATTGATGCCTACAAATTGTGTTGAGCTAGTTCTTACGAATTGAAAATTCACGGGCTACTTGGAAGATTAGTGTCCATGATGGATCTATAGTCGAATTGTAGAAGATTGAATTTGTCGCTCTAGTTTTGTTGCCGACTTGTTTGTTCGTGAAGCATACCTATGCAATAAATGTTTTTTTGTCCGTACTTGAGTCCATGAACGTGGCATCTAAGCCATTTACAAGGCCATCTGCAATGTTTCGATTGCCTGAGCACAAATCCACAATCATACCAGGTTTGAGGCATAGCTCTGTGTGAAGGCCACTTGTATCCTTTATTAGATATCAATGCTCCACTCTCATGTAACTACGCAGGAACTAGCTAACTCTACTTGTAAGCCCCCCATATGAGGAGAAGGCATTTGAGTAGCTCGGTTATCCGGTAGGTCCTGGTTTGGACACTAGATGGGGGCCATGTGTGGCCTGATGGCTGGACGAAGTTGGCACACTGCCAACTAGGCTACATGCAAGTGCGGGAAGGCATCCCATGACTGACCGCACTGAGGGTAGATGGAGCATTTCCCGAGGCAGCCCACTCTCGGGTTGCGGGGTCCGTTTGGAGTCCCAGATGATCCCAGATGGTTGTGGGCCGAATGGAGATCATAGGTCAGTTGCTCTATTTTATGCCACGGTTCTATCGTGTGGTCAGTGGCCTATTTTGAGACTGACTCCCAGTTGACCGTTTTGGGCGGATTGGGTCGGTCACCCAATTGGCTCTAACCGACTACTTGTGGTGGCTATATAAGAGCAAGCCTGTGAAGCCCATTTCATCACTGGCTATAGCAACCCTGATTCCTTAGCATCCAGCCTCCGTCCTTTACTATTTCCAGCCATCGAAGCTTCTTTCACAGGAGCACACGGTTGGGAGGCAGTGCCATCTATTGTATTAGTTCTACAGTAATCAAATTTTTGATTCTCTATACTATCTGTTTTTCTCTCTTGCGTACGAGATCATGTGATCTATTGAGCACAGACGTTGTATTATTTTCTTACATGGTATTAGAGCCTGGACTCTAGCAAGAAGATTTGGTAGTGTGTTTCTGTTTGCGAGCAGATTGTGAGAGATGGCCCAGCCCACAAGACTGTGAATCCCACCGTTCGGTGAAAGCGAAAAGTTGGACGGCTCTAATTATCCACTCTGGGAATTCAAGATGAAGACCATCCTAAGCGCATACGAGCTTTGGGATACTGCTACTGGGGTGGACGTGAGGCTGGTTGCGAGACCGGAATCTAGCCAATGCAGGACAACATATAGTACCAACTGCGAATGAGATTCTCGCGTGGACAAGAAGAAATGCAGATGCACTGTGTTCTATTGTTTGCAGTGTAAGTGATTTTGTCATGGCGTTAATTTAACATGTCACCACAGTGAAGGAGACATGGATGGTCTTGAAAAATCAGTACGAGACCATGAATCAGACGCGGATTCAGAATCTGGAGACTCAACTCACGAACGAGAAATTGTCTGAGTCTGAAGCGACAGAGAAGTTCATCACCAGGGTGAAGAATCTACGCGATCAAATGATTACAATTGGCATCACCATCACCAGCGAGAATCTAGCACGAAGGTGTATACAGATTCTCCCACCAAAGTACGATGGTCTTGTTATGGTGCTGAATACACAAAACAGAAATCTGCCCCTCAACTTTGAGGATTTCAGCATGATGCTTGTGGAGGAGGAGATGTGTCAACAGATGAGGGCTGGAGAAGATTCGGCTTTCTACGTTGGATCAAAGAAAGGTAAGGGTAAGGACTCTGGTAACCCATCTTCTTCTGATGATAAAAAGAGAAAGAAGAAGATCAAGTGCTTCTATTGCAACGAGGCAGGGCACAAGCCGAATGAGTGCAGAAAGAAGATTGCAGATGAGAAGAACGGAGTAAAGAAAGAGTCCAGCAACAACACGCAGGCAGCACCAGTAGAGCTATTCGTAGCAATTAAGGAGATTTGCACGGAGGCAGTTCATGTACCTGCAGATGAACCTTGGATCATTGATAGTGGTGCATCGCGCCACATGACTAGTCGGAAGGATTGGTATACCTCTCTACAGCCAGTAGGGAATGACATCCTGGTAGCAGTTGACAATGATGCAAAATGTCCAGTAGAAGGAAAAGGTACGATTGCTCTCAAGTCAAATGGAGTTGTAAAACAGTTCTCCGATGTTCTTTATGTGCCAGATATCAAGAGGAACTTGTTGTCCGTTTCTGTGATCACGGATCGGGACCTCAAAGTTCAATTCGATAAGAATGACCAGTGCACAGATTTTGGATCTTCAAGGGAAGGTCATTGGTAAAGGTACACGGCGCAACAACATCTACTAACTCTCAGCTTTTAGTGCTTCAGCCGATGTGAAGAACACTAAGCTGTGGCATGAGAGGTTTGGTCATCTAAACCTTAGTTCTTTGAAGGAGATGCATAAAAGTGGAATGATTGCAGACCTACCAGAAATTTCAGATCTACCCGATGTATGTGAAGCTTGCATGATGGGCAAGTAGCATCGGTAGCCCTTTCCTAAAGCAGCAGGGCAAAGGCTCCTCTAGAGCTCGTTCACACGGACCTCTGCGAAAAGATGGAGATGGAAGCTTTGGGTGGTTCCTACTACTTCATGACGCTGATCGACAACTACAGTAGAAGGATATGGATATACTTCCTGAAGACTAAAGACGAGGCTTTTAGTAAGTTCAAGGAATGGCATGTAATGGTCGAGAAAGAAACGGGAAGAAGGTGAAGAAGTTGAGATCAGACAGAGGTGGAGAGTTCACATCAATTGAATTCGAGAGTTACTGCAAAAGTCACGGGATCAAGAGGCAGAAACCCCCACCACATACATCACAACAAAATAGAGTAGCAGAGCGCAAGATGCGCGTCATCTGCGAAATGGGCCGAAGTATGATGAAAGGGAAAGATTTGCCAAAGACTTTCTAGGCTGAGAAGCATGTAAGACGGAAGTTTACATTCTCAATCATAGCTACACGAAGGCTGTGAACGGGATGACTCCACTACAGGCCTTTTCTGGTAACAAACCTTCACCTGCACATTTCAAAGTTTTTGAATGTGACTGTTTTGTGCATGTCCCTGATGCTAACAAGACCAAATGGGAACCGAAGAGCCGAAGCGTATTTTCTTGGGCTACAGTGAAGAGGCAAAGGGTTACCGTCTCTATAACCCTGTCACCAAGAAGGTAATAGTAAGTCGCACTGTGGTCTTCTCAGAAGAGCCACATCAATTGGAGGAGGATGCTTCCTTCCTAGACAACCAAGACCAAGATATCCATCCAGTACCACCACCAACAGCAGACCGAACTCCCCCAACGGTGCTTGGGAGGATTCAAGATAAAGAAGATGAAGAAGAGCCTGTAGAACCACAACGGCAAAAGCCATTCCCGAAGTTGGTAAAGCAACTTTTGGATGGCAGAGAACCTCCAGCCATTGAGGAGGAACCATCCAAACACCGCCGTTCCAAGAGATTAGAGGAGCAAAGAAGGGCGTAGGAACACTTGGTCAATTATGCTTTGATGACAGATGTGATCCATGCTTCTGAACCCAAGTGTCTTGAAGAGGCAGGGTGATGATAGGTGGATGGAGGCTATGCAGTCGGAGTATGGCTCCATAATGAAGAACAACACTTGGGACCTTGTGGATAGACCACCAAAACACAAGGTAATCAACACCAAGTGGGTGTACAAGACCAAGTACAAGTCCGACAGCATGTTGGATAAGTACAAGGCTCGGCTCATGGCAAAAGGATTCGCACAGGTACATGGTTTTGATAATGAAGATACTTTTGCTCCCACAGCTTGACTAACCACAATTCGCAGTGTTTTGGCTTTAGCTGCCCAGGGAAGTTGGCCCGTGTTTCAGATGGATGTAAAATCTGCCTTTCTGAATGGAGATCTCAAGGAGGAGTTATACGTGGAACAACCACCAGTTTTTGAGATCCCCGGTTCAGAAGGTAAAGTCTGTAAACTGAAGAAGGCACTTTACGGGCTGAAACAGGCCCCACGAGCATGGTACCAGCGAATTGGTGCCTACTTTCTGCAAAACGGGTTTAGGAGGAGCCCATCTGATGCAAATTTATATATCTTCAGGGAAGGAGGTAGGTGTATGATCGTGGTCCTTTATGTGGACGACCTTGTCATAACAGGGAACCATGAAGAGAAGATCTCGCAGACAAAGCATTTGCTAGGAAGAGAGTTTGACACCACTGGTGGACGAAGCAAAGTATAGAAGGCTTGTGGGCAATTTGATTTACTTGTGCAACACACGGCCGGACATCAGCTTTGCGACTGGTGTACTAAGCAGGTTTTCCAATAAGCCTCGGGAGGACCATTGGAGGGCAAGGATGCGGGTGCTGAAATACATTAATGGCACACTTGATTATGGCATCACCTATACCAAGGGCAACATCTTGAGCGGATTCTGTGACTCGGATTGGGCAGGAGACGTGGACAGCAGGAGATTAGTGACAGGTTACTGTTTCTCACTTGGATCTGGAGTTGTGTCATGGGTCAACAAGAAGCAACCCACAGTTGCTCTTTCTTCTACCAAGGCTAAGTACAAATCGGCATGCTTTGCTTCTTGCGAGGCAGTGTGGTTGAGGAGGATTTTGGGGGACATGGGTGCAGTGCAGAACAAGCCTACGCAGTTATCATGTGACAATCAGAGTTGCATGGCGATTGCAAAGAACCCTGTGTTCCACACTCGCACAAAACACATTGAGATTCAATATCACTTTGTACGCGAGCTCATCATGGATGGAGAGGTCGACTTGGTATAGTGTCCGACTACAGAGAATGCTGCGGACATCTTCACAAAGGCTCTTGGAAGAGACTTGCTAGAGAGGCATCTTCATCGACTTGGCATTGGACCGAAAAAGTAAGTTCACTTGCAGGTGGACATTGAGGGGGGGTGTTAGATATCAATGCTCCACTCTCATGTAACTACGCGGGAACCAGCTAACTCTACTTGTAAGCCCCCCATATGAGGAGAAGGCATTTGAGTAGCTCGGTTATCCGGTAGGTCCTGGTTTGGACACCAGATGGGGGCCATGTGTGGCCTGATGGCTGAACGGAGTTGGCACACTGCCTGCCAACTAGGCTACATGCAAGTGTGGGAAGGCATCTCATGACTGACCGCACTGAGGGTAGATGGAGCATTTCCCGGGGTAGCCCACTCTCGGGTTGCGGGGCCCGTTTGGAGTCCCAGATGATCCCAGATGGCTGTGGGCTGAACAGAGATCGTAGGTCAGTTGCTCTATTTTACGCCATGGTTCTATCATGTGGTCGGTGGCCTATTTTGAGACCGACCCCTAGTCGATCATTTTGGGCAGATTGGGTCGGTCACCCAATTGGCTCTAACCGACTACTTGTGGTGGCTATATAAGAGCAAGCCCGTGAAGCCCATTTCATCACTAGCTACAGCAACCTTGATTCCTTAGCATCCAGCCTCTATCCTTTAGTGTTTCCAGCTTGCCATCGAAGCTTCTTTCACAGGAGTGCACGGTTTGGAGGCAGCGCCATCTATTATATCAGTTCTACAATAATCAAATTTTTTATTCTCCATACTATCTGCTTTTCTCTCTTGCGTATGAGATCCTGTTATTTGTTGAGCACAGATGTCGTATTATTTTCTTACATCCTTTGCAGGGTCTTGCGGCAAGTGGATTGTTTTGCTACATGTTTTATGTTTGATGTCTGTAGCTTTCAAAAAGTGGGGTTTTGTGGTCAAGATAGAGAATACTTCTTCGTTGTGCTTGTCTTTCGCTGCATTCATAAAGAATAGGTGAAGAACTTCTTCTTTCTTTATTGGTGCACGGAGGTAAAGCGCATTCAGAAAACCCAAGTCTTCTTCTGTGTGAGTGCCTATTCTAATCTTGTTTAAAGCTTCAAGGAATTTGTTGTTATTTTGTCGCATAGGCATATTTAGCTCGTAGTACTTTATGTGGTCTTTCCAAATGCAAGGTAGCATAGATAAGGTGGTTTGTTTATCTAAAAAGATCCATGCATCCTTTGTTTGGCTTGCTTGTCAATTCACAACAAGACAAAGCACCTACAGACGCGTTTCCATAACTTAAAAAAAAAACTTATGGGCATGTCTATTTTCACGTCTATTGATGCGTCTACAAACCCGCATCTATATAACAGACAGACATGCAAAGAGATGCTCTGCTAGAACAGAGAGAGGCGTATATATACGCGTTTATAGATGCATATATATACGCATTTATAGACGCATACATAGACGTGCAAATAGACATCCTCTTGAACATAGAGATGCGTACATAGACGCATTTATAGATGCTCTACATATTATTTTTTGTTAATAAAAGTAGAATTTTGTGTGCTTGAACAGAATGTTGTTTATGTTGCATATGCTATGTAGTTACAAGAATCCCCTTTCCACATTGTGCAATTCAATTCTTACAGCCAACCGCATTTTAATTAGCACTCTTGCAAGCACGTCTATAGCCAACGATTACAATTTCGAATAAAAAATTACAACTCCAAAACGTTTAGTTCACATGGCAGTAATTGATAGAACGTTGCACAAGAAAATTGAAAGCCAAAAAAATAAAAAGAGTGTATATAAATTCATAGCTCAAAAAGTGCTTGTATGTACATATAGCACGAAGCCAAGCCACGTCCTGTGGCTTCAAGTATAAAAAATAAGAGGAGTGTATATACAAGAGAGGCACGAAGCCAAGCCAGTGGCTTTAAGTACAAAAAAGAGTAGCTAGCACTACTTCTACGACTAATCTAAGTTCTCTGTGTCCTCACTCCCTTCTTCGCCCCCATCTACACCTCCCTCTTCCTCATCTTCTTTTGCAGGGCCCTGTAAACGAGGGACAACATGTATCAAAGTATGAAAAATCAAATCTTTACTTACAATATTGACATTATTTAATTACTTTCAAATACCTTGGGGGGCACTCCAGTAGCCCGGATATACTGCTCCTCAGTAACCTGTCATCATAGAAGTGTCTCCATGTATCTCCTCTGCGATGGTGGTGATGGTAGGCTGTCTCGACAGGAGTAGGGTACCTGCCCATGATATCAAGCTGCAAGATGATACAATTTGCGGAGGGGTTAGTACAAAGAAACAACCTCCTAATAAACTACATAGACAATATCATTTGAGATCGATACTTACAAATTGGGCCTCCCATGATTCAACATCCCCTGCTCCAAAATGCACGCTTCCATATTGCTCCATTTGGATCCTTCATTCCTCCACGTGCTACAGACTGGGGTCCGCCTTCGCTGCCTTCATTGCTTTCTTCCACTCACACTTGTGAGCGATGTGGGGCAGGCCCCTTGGTGGTTGACCTCCCTCGAGCCTAGCAATCTCCGCTAGTGCCTACCTCTTAAGCGAATATCTTTTATTGCTAAGTATCGTAACAATCTTTGACTTGGTCCATTTATCTGTGAACTGAATATTGGGGGGATTGGAATACCTAGAGCGAACACCAACAAGGGTCTCATCAGCCAACCTTTTTGGATGGTCTTTGTAGTGAATAAAGCAATCTCTGTAGTTGTTAGTAATTACAGAGCGCATGAAGGCCATGATGTCCTTCCCCCGTGCATCCATCAAGATGCCTCCTATTTGAGCGATGTCATAGTAGATTGTACCATCACCCTTTGGCATGTCTACATCATCTAAATCATCCCCATCCCCACCACTACCCCTCCCAAAGCACTGTGCCATGCATCCCCCACCGCTCTCCCTACTACTACGCCTGCTATCGTGTTGTGTTGAGCTAGTACGTTGGCCACTCGTAGCTGGAGAAGTGACTCAACTGCACGGGACTACGCTGACCACACGTAGCTGGAGAACCGAGTCTTGACTACACAAGAGTACGTCGACAGCTCTACAAGGCAGAAGGGCCTCCTGACAGTATGGGGAAAGGGGCTCGGCTCTATAGCCGGCTGGGCTATCTCGACTCTACTGGGGTAATCTCAGCTAGTGTGGGGTTGGGAAAGAGATGAGAAAAGAGACGAAATGAGAAGGAAAGAGAGGAGATAAGAGAGAAAAAGAGAGATGAAAAGAGAAGGAAAGAGAGGATAAAAGAGATAAGGAAAAAGAGAGGAAAATAGAGAGTGCAATCCCTTTCTTCAATCATGCTTTCCCTTTCCATCATTCATGCAATCCCTTTCTTCAATCATGCAATTCCTTTTCATCATTCATGCAATACCTTTCTTCATTCATGCAATCACTTATTTCCATCATTCAATATGCAATCCTTTTCTTGGAAGTGGAAGGGGAAGGGGAAGGGAAGGAAAAAGAAGAACATCTAAGACTGTCGGAGCGCGTCTATATCCACATCTAATAGTGCATCTATAAGCATGGCTATCTATTTCCAAAGATAGACGTGTCTATAGATGTGCTCTTAGACATGTCTATGGATGCACTCCGACAGACTCACTTTTTTTAGAACTTGAAAAGGACATGCGCCCAACACAAAAAAACAACACTAGTACCAAAAACATTCGTTCCTTGCATACAACAAAGGACGAATCCAAAAAGAACAACTTCCAAAGAAGATCAATCGTCAAGAGACTTACCT
Source organism: Dipteris shenzhenensis (assembly GCF_047967505.1). Lineage (NCBI taxonomy): Eukaryota > Viridiplantae > Streptophyta > Polypodiopsida > Gleicheniales > Dipteridaceae > Dipteris > Dipteris shenzhenensis. The sequence continues at coordinate 41,631,272 of NC_141605.1, read as the reverse complement.
TGGATAGAGGTATGGAAGCTTCTTGTCCTTCTTCAAAGCTACTTCTCTTTCTTCTCTTCCTTGTTTACCCTCTGCTTTTCTTTCTTCTCTTCCTTGTTCACCCTCTTCTCTTGTGTGCTTGGGGATGATTGTATAAGCCTGGAGATGAGTGTGGGTGCTTGGAGATAAGTATGGATGCCCAGAGCTATGTCTATTAATAGCAAAGCAAGCCGCGTGACATTAAAAGTATGTGAAGAAAAGCAAGCACACTAAAAGTAGGTTTGAAAATCAGCTCACAGTCTGCACATCTGAAAGCGTGTCTATATGCGTGTCTAAAAGCACATCTAAAAGGGTGTCTAAATGTGCATCTATCAATGCATCTACAGTATGTTTTAGACATGCCTATAGATGCATACCATAGTATAGACCTGCTTTTAGACATGCCATAGAGTTTTTAACATTTACAACTCATGCAAGAGCAAATTGTTTGGGTTGTTTATTTGTAGGATGTCTTCTTCTTCAACAAGTAGCTCCAGTGAGGATAAATCTGTCTGTATCCACAATCGCAAAATATGGTTGGAGCAGAAAATCAAATGTATGTGTGATCGATGTCGAGGAAACATGTATCGTGCATGCAAAATTACACTCAATCACGTCTCAAAGTATGGAGAATGGGATGCGACCATAAATATGATAAGTGTTAAAGAGTTAAGGTTAATTGAGATACTTATGGGTGTTCATGTGTTTGAGTTATGATCCCATTTTAATTTGATACATGATGTAGTGCCACACCCACATATGTTGCCCTATGCTCATCATGAGGAGGCGAAGGGTCAGCGATATGAGGTGGGATCTTAAGGAGGGACCGTTACAGATGCATGGAGTGATGGTGATAGTAGCCCTCCACCATTACCTCATGAGGCCGTGGAGGAGGAGGTGTTTGATGATATGGTGCGAGATTTATATGTCCATCAATCCAAAGGGAGGGATGATAGCATGGAGCAAGACGATCTTTTTACCTATGTGGATTCAAAATGAAGTGTAAGTCTATGTTTGCTTCCCACAACTTTGACAAAGTGCAATTGAAGTCATTTGTGAACATGTCCTTATGTTGACGTTGCAAGAACATTGTAGATTGACCTATGCTTGAACGTAATGTTTTTAGGTATTGTTCTTCTGTTAAGCTTTGCAATGTACTCAAATGTTAGTTGAAGAGTAGATGGATTAGCTAGGAGTGTGGTGTCATGTTTCATTTGTTCTTTGTATGTGTTGTTCATGTCATATTCATCTATCTCTACAAGTTCAGAGGCCCATTGCTTTTGATTCTTTTTACCACCCTTTGCAGGTACTCTCATTTGCATGCATAGTGGACAATGATGGCTTGTATTTGCTCCATGTGTTGTGGCACATTAAACATACATTTAATAGTCTTGAGGTCAGCAGCTAGATGCCATTCTATACGGTAGGATCCATAGCCCTTAACTTCAAGTAGCTCACCATCGTTATGACCTTTGATCACACTTGGGATATCGGTTTGGTCAAAAAACCACTTCAAAATTGAATGTGACTCTTTCGACACCTACAAAAAAAACTCACATGTTATTTCAAAATATTCTAAGTCTTTTTGCATTATTGCATCAAAATACAAATTTCCATCATACCTCAAAGGCAGCCAACCACCAAATCTCCTATTCTGATTGCTCTGATTGCACACTGAACTGTCTTACACCATCAAGCTCAACTTCAAGGTCCAGTATTCTATCCATCATTGTCAAACTAACTCTTTCCAATTTTTGACCTTTGACCACCTCACTTTCATCAAGCTTTAATACAATCTTCAGAGTACCATTGCATTCTTCCATAGGCATATCATAAAATTTCACCATGGCTTGCAGAACTCTTCGAACATCCGTCACAAAGTTATTATTAACTGTCAATTCCAATTCCTTAGTCTCTCCAGTCTTTGTTTTCAAAGTTAGTGTACTACATACATGATGGGGCTCACTGACTAAATCAAGTAAACCCAAATTGAGTGCATGCTTGGCCTTATCAACATCAGTCGGTTTAGGAAGCACGACTTTAACTTTTGCTCCCATAGAAAGACATGCTATTTTTAAGCTCTTAAATATGAGCCGATATGCCCTTGTACTTATCCCTGCAGTATCACAAACTCCATGTGCACTAGTTGCATTGAAATGCTCCACAACTGTGTTCATTGACTTAGATGTTATCTCTGATTTTAGACTTTTGAATTTTGGATGTTGTATAACAGACTCCAACATTTTTTTTGTAAACACTTCACGCATAGCACCATAGTGTTCATCATGGATAAACATGAGTTTTGAAACATTCCTACAAACTCTCACTCGACGCTTCCAGTGGCCACTTTTCTTGGATATTTCATGCATTGGATGCAATTTCCTCGTACATAGTCTTGGACCCATTGGAGTATCCTTCATGAATGATAATGTTTTCTCTAACTTCTTGATGTCATCCTTGAGAGTTGTGTTTTGCATCTGTAAGTGAATTGCATTTGTAGTGCTCTCTCCCAATTGAGCATCTTATGTTTGAACCTTTCCTTGTAATTCTTGATTTTTCTTCTCTATGCCATCATATGTACACATTTGAACACTTGTAGCTTGCATAGATAATACCAAATGTTGATTCCTAGCCTCCAACATTGCAATCCTTTTGTCTCTTTCACTAAGCAAAGATTGATATTGGCTATGAAGGCTACTTGCTCCATGACCAATCAACCTTCGACAATATCCTAACAAACCATTCTCACCCTTACATAGAAACTTTATTAAGCTAGTCAATCCATGGAATTGAGGAGTCTGACAAGTTTGTGGATCTACTGGATATATTTTCCCTTCTAACCACAAATCCATAGGTGCTTTTTCTTGATTTCGAAGAACTACTAAATCACTTTCACTTGCTAAGGAGAATTCATTTCTCTTTAAAAATGGTGCATTCTCTGCATCTATTTGAAAATGGATATCCACCTTTTTTTAATTCCGAGTGGCTTGCATGATTTCATGCACTTTCCACCTAATATAATATTACATTCACATCAATAAATAATATACAAACATGACATGTTTCAGAAAAGTATCAAACCAAGCAAAAATGAAAACTCCCACTTTCCTAGTTGCATCATCAATGAATGTCACATAGTATTCAGCCCCGCCTAATGACCGTGTAGGCATGGGACCACATATGTTTGAATGCACCAAATCAAGCTTTTCAAACTCTTTCTTTCCCCTTCTTTTATGGGCTGATTTAGTCTGCTTCCCATAGAGACAGTGCTCACAAAATTCAAAATCAGAGAAACTCAAATGCGGTACATAACCCAAACGGCATAAGAGTTTCATTCCATTCTGGCTCATGTGCCCCAACCTACAATGCCACAAAGAAGTGCTTGGCTGCTCAGTTATTGCAACAACATGATCAAATACCCCTGATACATGTAAGGGATACAAAGTCCCACACTTGGCACCCCTGGTCAAAAGCATAGAGCCTTTCTGAATTTTCCAACTCTGAAAGCCAAAAGTGGTGTGAAAACCAGCATCATCTAGCTGACCCACTGAAATAAGACTCTTGATCAACTTAGGCACATGTCTCACATGTTTCAAAATCAATGTAGACCCATTTGCAAAAGAAAACTTTATGTCACCTACTCCCACTATGTCACATGCATAGTCATTTCCAAGATGCACACAACCTGTCTTTCCACTGTCATAAGTGGAGAACCATTCCCTATGGGGAGTAACATGGAATGAAGCACCAGAATTCAAAATCCAATCCTGGGAATATGCATCATCTGAAGTGGTAAGCAACTCTACAGATAAACTAGACATGAAGAGAACGTCATTGTCACTATCATGTGCGACTGCATTGATCTCCTCGATCTTCACTTTTCCTTTGTCCTCCCTTGGACTCTCTTCCTTTTGATTTGCACCCCAATTTGCATTCTTTTTCTTATCCTTTTGCTCTCTTTTTAGCTTGTAGCAATCTTTTTTCATATGGCCCTTCTTGCCACAGTGGTAACACTCAATGTTCCGTGCCCTGGATTTGTTACGAGACTTTTCTCTTTCTTGGTACTTCCCCCTGAACTGTGATCTACCCCTTTGCACATTTAAGGCTACATCCTGCTTGTTGCCATCCATAGACTTCCGTCTAATCTCCTCGGCCAACAAGCTACCCACAACATCATCAAATTTTAGTACTCCACTAGGTGCAGAGTTACTAACAGCTATACGGAAGGTATCCCATGAGGATGGCAATGAACATAAGAGAAATATTGCCTTAGTCTCCACATCAAAATTCATCTTCTGAGCCTGAAGCTCGCTGAAAATAATATTGAATTCATTCAAGTGAGAAGCAATGGAGACCCCTTCCTTCATCTGCAGCTCAAACAACCTCTTCATGAGGTAAACTTTATTAGAGGCAATGTCCTTTTCATAAGTGGCACACAGTTTCTTCCACAAATCTTCTGTAGTCTGCTCATTTACTACTGTGAAATAAACTGACTCTGCAAGATGAAGTCTAATAGTAGATTTTGCTAATGCATCCAACTCATTCCAATCATCCTCAGACATATTTGTAGGCTTAACTTCAATCCTTGCCAAGGGTTTAATTTGCTTCTTTTGAATAAGCACATCCCTTATTTGTTCTTTCCACAAAGAAAAGTTTGTCCCATCAAACTTTTTAATGCTAAAAAACTCCTTTTCAGACATGGAAGAGGATGCCATGATGCAAATGAAGCAAAAATCCCAAATGCTAGTGCCTACAAGAGAGAATCACACCAAATACTAGGAGCACCCAAATGTGTATGCCACAATAGAGTGAAATATCACCAAAACTCATGTCTCAAAGCATCTAACTCATGTGCATATACTATGCATCCATATGAGCAAATATGGCCCAAAAGAAAATGCCAACTGCAATAGCAATCCAAAATGCCAATAAGTGCTAAATGACTCAAGCATAAACACCGTCCACTAGCATATGCATTAATAATATCTCATCCAAGAGAGCATAGCACTATCAATGCATCACCTGCAATGTGTTAAAGCTACCCCTTAGCATAAAATAGCATCCATGTGCAAAGCGTCCATAAAAATAGCATCCCACAAGGCAATTTGGGCCTATCAGCACATCCAATAAGGACCGCAATGCATCCAAATGGCCTATAAGTCATCCACTGCAACCCAATGCACACCACGAATGAGCGCACACTGCTCAAACTGCAACCAGAGTGATCTGCATAAGGTATGCTCAAGAAATCATAGTCCCACGATAATGACCGCTACTGAAAATAGAACCTGAGATGCCTCAAAACATGGGTGCCATTACATAATCGCACTCACTAAGAAAATTTACAACTATCTCTCTTCTGCCGGAACTCCAAAATCCCAACCGATGAGTGAGAAATGGGAGTCAACACTTATCCACTGCCATGTGGCATAAATCTAAGGTTTCAAAACCTTAGAATGAAAAATGCATAACAAAGAGACGAAATCGAATACACAGAGATCTTTAACTCTGAAAATCCTCCATTGAATCACGTAAGAACTAATAGGTAGGGGTTTTTGGGCGTGCAGAATGCAATGGGACAGACGGTTTTGGAAACCGTGTTCTCAATCACTGGGTCCAACACATGGACTGAAAAACGTTTTTGGAAACAAAGCTGTTTGTAAACTCCACCGGAGTGCGAATGATGAGCAACATAGAAGTTTTAGGACCTCGTGAGTCCATCGGAACTGACAGATCTACAAATGGTTGCTCCAAACTTGAGTTCCAACACCCGAGCAGAAAAACGCAAAAACTGACACAATGAGTCAGAAATCCAATGAAATGATCCCAGATTCAAGAATGAAGGTGTTTCCAAGCTCTTGAAGTGAAGTGGACACCAAAAGCAAGCAATAGTTGCCTCTACAAGTCAATATGGAGTCTCTGTCATCGAACGGAACAGGGAAAAGCTCAAAAAACGACTTTTTCTTTGAACACACTTAACAGGCTCTCAAAACCACTTCGCAAAACCAAAGTGACTTTTCCAAAGGTTCCTCCAAGTCTCTACACACTCGGATGCAAGTAAAGTCACCCATAAAGCTTCCCATAGAGCTTCTCCTTCCTCCCACAGAGCTATTGAGCTTCAAGCATTCACAGACACCCAGCTAGATCACCCAGGCTCTGATACCAGTTGAGAGTGCTCTCAACGGAAGCAAGAACGGAAGAGGGAGAGAGAGAAACAAAGAGCCACACAAGTTTTGGTGGGTGCAGAACCACGCTAATCTTCTTTTTCATTCATTTATATATGTGTTTGAGTATTGTACATAACCGGGGTAAAGGCACAGTGACCTTTAACCCCCACAGTTCTTTCTTCAAAACAAATTATATGCTCCCAAATATCTTAAAATATATTTCAAGTAATATTCTATAGAAAACCATTGATAGTAAGAGTGAAAAAGACTCATTTGTCAGGGAATTTCTTATAAAACAAATAAATTTTTCAACGTTTTCAAACCATGAAATAAAACAAAACAACACAACTACACAAAATGAACTACGAACTAACTGTCTCTTCAAAGTTACATCATTAACAAACAAATATCGTCATAATCACTTTGTTGCATTGTTCCAAAGATTATCTCACCTGAACCTCCATACAAGCTATCTGGATGGACCCAAACCTTCACAAATGGTTCGAAATCATGCACCCTTAGAGATTGTAGTAGGGAAAGTAACTAGTATTGAGAGATGGGCAAAAGAAAGATTGATTCTCATGCATCAGCAATTGCAATGCCTAAAAGCCGATCTTCTTTGATCCTTTCTCAAAGAATCTTGTCCAATAGCTCCTTTTAAGTTACAAACACCTTGCATCATTCATGGCTCGCTCAGAACATTGATTGCCTTGTCTTCCTGGATGAAATAATTTCAGATCATGGGAGAATCTCAGATGAGAGAGGAAGTGGCGAGATTTGAAGGAGAAGCGCCCAAAATAGAGAAAGAAGAAGGTAGGTTGAATCTCATTCAAAAATATTGAACGTTTTGAAAGAATGAGAGTGAAATGGGAGGGAAATACAGGTAGAGAAGAGAAGTGATGCGATTTTGGCATGAGAGTCCATCCCATGAGAGGGAGAATAGAGAAAAAAGCTTCCCATTCAAGAGCTAGCAAGAAATTTGAAAAGAGGGCTGGAGCAAAAAAAAATTCAAAATGGTGCTCAGAAATGAGGAAGAAGCAAGGGGAATGGTAGTTGGATGGGAGGATTTGGTTTCGAGTCAAATGGTTCAAGTTTGGTTGAGAAAATAGGGTTCTCAGTTTGGCTATAGTTAAAAGACATGATGGGAGAGTTGAGGCAGGAAGTGGGTGCTCCACCTCATTGTTTGGGCCATTGAATAAAGAAATAGAGAAGTCAAGCCACTTCCAATATTCTATTGCCCTCCACCAGCCAATATTCTATTGGGTTTTATTCACCTTATTCTTCCATGTCACCAGCCCAAGGGCTCCCTTACAGGGCCCTCTTTGAGTCCAAAATTTTTTTAATGTCATCAAATGATGTGACCCCTGCCAGCGTATCCAAATCCCGCACAGGGCAGACATGATGCCCCTGACTGGAACCCTGGGTGACCAACCCTTCGAAAAATGGGGCATCGATTTCATTGGTCCCATAAGCCTAGTAGCTAAGGGGACTGGGGCATGATACATCATACCAGCCACTAACCACTTCACTACGTGGGTAGAAGGAAGAGCCACGATAAAGGCTGATGCAAGATCCACTGCCAAATTCTTATATGAACAAGTCATTACGTGGTTTGGATGACCGCTGGAGTTAGTCAGTGACCAAGGAACTCACTTCCTCAATGAAACCATAGCAATCCTGACGAGTGAGTTTATGATCATTCATAGGAAGTCCATGCCATACTACCCTAGAGCAAATGGCTTAGCCAAGAGCTCCAACAAAACATGCTGTAAGATCATCACATGTACTGTAGAAGCCAATTGTACCAACTGGGAGCATAAGCTTATAGCAACGTTATGGGTCTACAGGACCTCCTACAATGTGGCAACACATTGTACCCCATTAAAGTTAGCCTTTGGGGTTGAGGCAGTAATGCCAATGGAGTATGTAGTGCCTAGCCTCCGTCTTGCCATAAAAGAAAGACTCACAAAAAACATGCTAGCTGAATGGCTAGTCGATCTCGAAAAGTTAGAAGAGACCAAGTTGCATGCAGCCTACTCTCTCCGAGTAGAAAAGGCCCAATGAAAAAAGTGGTTCAACCGCAACCTCAAGAATAGGGACCTAGCAGAAGGAGATTTACATAACTTCTCCCTCATCTTTGTATGTTCTTCAATTTCATTATGTAATAGCTCTTTCAATCAAGAAGTTTTGGCTATCTATTGTATTTTTGTGTTCGCCTCTTGCTCATATAAAGACTTATATATGTGTGCAACTTGATACTGAGCCATGATGTATCCATGCATACCTTTTGTTCCGTCGCCCACAAAGTTTAGCAATGTTTTCGGATTTGAGAATGGTGGGATAGACCTTCTGACAAAACATTTTGGATAAATCTTCCCATCACACCATAAGTCAATATGTTATAAACCTTCTCTCCTCATGTTTTCTCATGAGATATGGGAGTGAATATAGAAGAATATCTTTATTCTTTCATCGACTCAAGTATTTCATTACTTTCCTATATTTCGGACTCATGAAAAGAGAAGAAATTTTAGATCTCTCAGGGCCCCAAAATGAGCTCCTCGAGTCATATTTATCACCGTGGTTTCAAAGGCAGCATAGTGAATGTAGACGTGGCTTAACATGATCTTCCAATATTTATCATTGGCAGAGCAATAAACATAGTGGCCATAAAGCAAAAACTAGAATCATTAGGGGAGAATTGGGGTCTCAAAAGGGCCTCATAGGGACTTGATTAAGAAATGAATTAAGTTAATTACAATTGAATCCATGGGCGGTGTACCAACCACATCTGCAGCTAACAAGTTAGTGACATAAATGCACAACGGTCACCCTGGCATATCACGAGTGGAGCTCGATATCTCAATACTCCCCCTCGAGCTCAATCCCAATTCCTGCACACCAAGCAAGTCTCTGAACTTGCGCAGCTTCTCTGCGCCCAATGCCTTCGTGAATATGTCAGCTACCTGATCCTCTGTGCTAACATAAACTAGATCAATAAGACCTAGTAAAACCTTCTCCCGCACATAGTGATAATGCACCTCAATGTGCTTTGTTCTAGCATGATAGACTAGGTTATTTGCCAAGTGTATACTGCTCATGTTGTCACAATAAATGACAATTGGCCCATCTATAGATTGATGCATATCATAAAGTAGCTTATGCAACCGAGCTACCTCAGCTGCAGCCATCGTTGCACCCCTGTACTCAGCCTCTATGCTCGATAAGGTAGCTGTAGGCTGTTTCTTGCTGCTCCAAGTGACTGCAGCACTCCCAAAAGAGAACACATATCCACTGGTAGATCGTCTATCAAAAATACTACCAGCCCAATCAGCATCAGTGTATCCATGCAACTGTATCATAAGATAGTCCATACTGCAATGTGGACTTCACATATATGAGTATGCATCTAGCCACATCCAAATGCAATTTCCTTGAAGCCTGCATAAACTGACTTACCAATCCAATAGCATAGCTCAAATCTGGCCTGGTAATAGTCATATAAATCAAACTTCCTACTATGCGCCTGTACATAGTAGGGTCTTCCAGAAGCTCACCTGCATCTGCGCTCAGCTTCACATTCTGCTCCAAAGGAACTGAAATAGGCTTACAACCTGTCATCCCATATTTGGATAGCATGTCCAATCCATACTGCCTCTGCAAGAGCCGTATCCCACTTGGTGATCTAATCACCTCAATGCCCAAGAAATAATGCAGCTCTCCCAAATCCTTCATCTCAAACTTCTGCTTCAATAGCATTTTCACATGAAGGATATCTTCATCACTATCACCTGTGATGATCAAATCATCAACGTAAATAACAAGCAGCATAATACCTTTCTCTGTTTTTCTCACATAAAGTGAGAAATCTGCCTTGGAAATCTGAAAGCCAATAGTGACAAGATACTATCCTATCTTGTCAGACCATGCTCTAAGTGCTTGCTTCAAGCCATACAAGGCTTTCTTTAACCTGCAAACAAACTCAGGATGAATAGCATGAACATAACCTGGTGGCTTCTCCATGAAGACCTCTTCTTGCAAATCACCATGCAAGAAGGCATTCTTTACATCCATCTGATGTAAAGACCATCCCTTTGATGCAGCCATAGCAATGACTACTCTTACGGTTGCGATCCTTGCAACCGGACTGAATGTTTCTTCATAATCAATGCCATATGTCTATGCATACCCCTTGACAACTAATCTTGCCTTGTATGTGTTCACAGAACCATCTGCATTGCACTTCACCTTATAAACCCACTTACAGCCAATTGCATTCTTGTCTTCAGGCAAAGGCACCAATTCACATGTAGCATTTGCTTCCAAGGCATTCATTTCTTCATCCATGGCTTTCTCCCATTTTTCTTTTCCCATGGCTTGCTCAAAAGAAGTGGGTTCTGGTTCCTGTATCACTTTGACCATATAGGCATAGTGAATGGCTGTAAATCCATCATATTTCAGCCTATCCACATGATACTTGACTCTGGTAGACCTGCGCAAAATAGGCTCACTTCCAGGTGCTCTCAAAACATCCCTGGTCTTCCTTACTCCAGGTGTAACAACAGAAGGAATACCCAACTCATCATCAATGCTCTGTTCTGAGCCACTGGATTCACCATCCACATAAGAGTGACCTGCATTCACATCAAACATGGGCTGATCTACCTTCTCTTTTCCTTTTCGTGATACATGCGTACCACTATCTGCATTGCTTTGAGGAGATTCTCCTGATCTCAATTTGTCTGTCCATGGCGAAGTATGTGAACCACTGTTAGAGGACACTGCAGGTCCACTAATATTTTGTGATTGCTGTTGTGAATTCTGTGCAGCATTACCATTTTGTGCATCTACATCAATCATCACATTTACTGGTTTATACCAGCTGCTCATCTCATCAAAAACAACATCTCTGCTCACTGTAAACTTATGAGTAGAAGGGTTATAGCATCTATACTCTTTCTGCTGTAGAGAATAACCAATAAAGATGCACTTCTCAGCTTTTGGATCCAACTTGGACCTCAACTCATCTGGCACATGAAGATAGGCAATGCAACCAAAATTTTTCAAATGAGAAATGTCTGGTTTTCTACCAGTATACATCTCCTCTTGCATCATGCCATGTATTGCTGCAGTGGGAGTCCTGTTCATTATGTAAACTGCTGTAGCAACTGCTTCAGCCCAATAATAATCTAGTAGATCTTTTTCATTTAGCATGGCCCGAGATACCTCTCCAATATGCCTGTTTTTCCTTTCTGCAAGTCCATTTTGCTATGGGGTACGACTGCATGAATATTGCTGCTTTATGCCATGCTCCTGCAGGAACCTTGCAAACTCATTTGAGAGGTACTCTCCCCCTCCATCTAACCTTAGGCATTTTATTTGTAGGCCTGTTTCTATTCAGCCATAGCTTTAAAAGCTTTGAAATGCCCAAACACTTCACTTTTTTTTCATAAAATGCACCCAAAATTTTCTGCTGTAGTCATCAATAAAAGTGACAAAATAATGATAGCCTCCAATAGATGTAGTTTTAGTAGTCCACAAATCAGAGTGGATTAATTCCAATGGCTTCTTACTCTCTTGAACATGTCTAGGAAATGGTTTCCTTGCCTGTTTTCCAAATTGATAGGCTTCACATACCTTATGCATTTCTACAACCTTGAATTTAGCCAATCTTGCAACAATATTTTTAGCCTGCATTGATTTAAGTCACTGTACATTAACATAACCAATGTGTTTATGCTAGATATCAATATCTGCAACTACACCGGTCCCATGTGCAAACATGGGCTGATCTACCTTCTCTTTTCCTTTTCGTGATACCTGCGTACCACTATCTGCATTGTTTTGAGGAGATTCTCCTGATCTCAGTCTGCCTGTCCATGGCAAAGTATGTGAACCACTCCTAGAGGACACTACAGGTCCACTCATATTTTGTGATTGCTGCCGTGAATTCTATGTAGCATTACCATTTTGTGCATCTACATCAATCATCACATTTACTGGTTTATACTAGCTGCTCATCTCATCAAAAACAACATCTCTGCTCACTATAAACTTACGAGTAGAAGGGTTATAGCATCTATACCCTTTCTACTATAGAGACTAACCAATAAAGATGCACTTCTAAGCTTTTGGATCCCACTTGGTTCTCAACTCATCTGGCACATGAACATAGGCAATGCAACAATAAATTTTCAAATGAGAAATATCTGGTTTCCTACCAGTATACATCTCCTCTGGCGTCATGCCATGTATTGCTGCAGTGGGAGTCCTGTTCATTATGTAAACTGCTGTAGCAACTGCTTCAGCCCAATAATAATCTGGGAGGTCTTTTTCATTTAGCATGGCCCTAGATACCTCTCCAATATGCCTGTTTTTCCTTTCTACAAGTCCATTTTGCTATGGGGTATGATTGCATGAATATTGCTGCTTTATGCCATGCTCCTGCAGGAACCTTGCAAACTCATTTGAGAGGTACTCTCCCCCTGCATCTGACCTTAGGCATTTTATTTGCAGGCCTGTTTCTATTTCAGCCATAGCTTTAAAAGCTTTGAAATGCCCAAACACTTCACTTTTTTTTCATAAAATGCACCCAAACTTTTCTGCTGTAGTCATCAATAAAAGTGACAAAATAATGATAGCCTCCAATAGATGTAGCTTTAGTAGTCTACAAATCAGAGTGGATTAATTCCAATGGCTTCTTACTCTCTTGAACATGTCTAGGAAATGGTTTCCTTGCCTGTTTTCCAAATTGACAGGCTTCACATACCTTATGCATTTCTACAACCTTGAATTTAGGCAATCCTACAACAATATTTTTGGCCTGCATTGATTTAAGTCGTTGTACATTAACATAACCAATGTGTTTATGCTAGATATCAATATCTGCAACTACACCGGTCCCATGTGCAAACATTGCTGCACTCAATTCAGGCATGTCTGCATCCAATGTAGACATCCTGCCCTTCTTCTTTCCTTTTGCTATCAAGCGACCATTATTTTTCAATTCCTCAACAAAGCATCCATGAGGATTAAATTTGACCTGCAAGCCCTGCTCAACCATTTGACCAACAAAAACCAGGTTCTTGGTGATGTTCGGGACATGAAATACATCAGATAAGTATTTCTTTTTCCCATCCTGCATAGACAAAGTAATTTCACCAATCTGCACAATAGGATGTGCAGTATCATCACCAGTCTCCACAAATCCTGGTCTTTCCATTTTCCTTGCATCCTGCATCCATTCTGCATGACCTGTCATGCGGTTTGACGCACCTAAGTCAACATACCACACATCATTACTTTCTTCTGCATGTGTCACAGAATTGGTTATGTGCTACATCATAAACAAATGCTCATTTCTGTCATCACCCTGTCTACTAAAGGATGCATAATTGCCTTGCTGCAATTTTCCATTCATAATGTCATTCTGCTTATTGTAGCAGTCTTTAGCCATATGACCCATTTTACCACAATAGTAGCATTCAACATTGATGTTTGCATTTTGACCTCTCTGCCATCCACCACGGCCTCTTTGGCTCCCCCTGCCTCTAGAGTTACCACGTCCTCCTCCATAGGACTGGTTTTCTTGAGTTTGCTGCATATTCTAATTTCTACCACGGCCTCCAGATCGGCCTCCTCTACCTCTGCCTCTACCTCTTCTAGCATTTGAGTAGAAGATAGTTTCTTTTGAATTCCTCCTAAAGAAGATGCACCACCATTTCTCTACTCTTCAGAAATTAGAAGAGCAAACAACTCCTAAAAATCAGGAAATTTTTCACGGACGGCAATGGATGTCTGGAACTGTGCATAATCCTTTCCTAGACCATTTAATGTCACAGAAACTAGATCATCATCTTCCATTGGTGACCCAATGGAAGCAAGTTCATCTGCAATTTTCTTCACCTTCATGTGGTAGTCATTGATGCTCATATTTTCTCTCTGCACATTGTGCAACTCCTGCTTGAGCTGCATTTTCCTAGCTTGCGTATTTGTGCTGTACATTTTTTGCCAAAGTATCCCATGCCTCCTTTGGCGTACTTGCATCCTGAATATGCACAATCATAGAATCCAAAATATTGATAGACAGCCAGTACATAACTTTTCTGGCTCTCTCATGCCATCCTTTAAAGGCCTGCATTTCCTGTTGATTGGGAACATTAGGAAGAACTGGTTCTTCTTCATTTCCTGTAATGAACTCCCAATAGCCTTTTCCCATAAGAAAATTCGTCATTCTAAACTTCCATGCTTGGAAGTTGTTCTTGTCAAGCTTTTCAGTGACAATCTGTGAAAGAGAATTAGATGCCATTAAAAAACACTGCAAAATATTCTGTCACTACAAAAAACACAGCTTCTGCCTCACACGGGCAAATCTGCAAAACTGACGAAAGTGGTATTTGACCACACAGTCACTTCCTAGTGACAATTTTGCATCAACAGGCAATAAGGATGATTCTGTAACTCCTAGTATCTCTGCGCACAAGCATATGATGCAATTTTTGCGGTAACTTTCACCAACCTGCAGAGCAGTGGTCGCACAACAAAAACAAGGCCTTTTTCTGAGTGCCTGCGAAGAACTTTTGCCTTCAAAACGGGCCTCGAAATGGCCTCCAATCAGAAAAGGGCATGGAAGTTATCTCTCTTTGTTCACTTATTGGTCCATTTTTAATCAATGCACAAGTACCATTTTTCTTTCCTTTTAGGTGAGATAGCCATATTAAGGACACTATGGTGCCAAAAATTGATATCTTTTATTTGGCATTGGTGTTGCTTTTCTCTATGTTAATAAGAGTGTGAGTATCAAGTGATAGCCTAGCGGCTCTGACTTATTTCCATTTTCTAAGATATTATATGGGATTGAGAGGATGCGTGGAATGGATAATTGTAAATACCATGTGTATGAATGATAAATACCTTGGTATGGGATGAGAGTTATTTGTGTATAGGATATTATGGGGTTTTTAGAAAATAGGAAGAGTGAGTCATATAAAGAGATGGGCCTCATGTCCACGTGTTCCAATAATGTAAGAAGATCACATGCCAAGCATGTGGAAGGCATGTGGAGGAGTGTGGAGTCAAGAGGAATTCTTCTAGAATTCCAATGTGGAGGAGTGTGGAGTCAAGAGGAATCCTTCTAGAATTTCTATGTGGAATAAGGAGGATGTAAACATATGGAAAACAAAGGGTCCCTATGGGCTCCATGTGGGAAGACCCGTGACAGTCTCAATATTTTAAGGCTCATGAGCATATTTTGAGTAGCCAAAAAGGGCATGGATGGCGACATACAGACTTATGTGATTGATGGGGAAAAATATCTACATGCAGCAATTGTAAATGGGCAAAGGAGGGTGACAAAATCTCTATAAAAGGAGACCTCCTCTCCCTTGTTCAACATATATTCCACCATTAAGCCTCATGCTACTGTAGCTCTAGTCTCCTCAAGCCTCTTCCATGAGCCTTCTATCTCCCTCTTGTAGATATCCTCTTATGTAGGCTCTTGAGTCCATATCTCTCTAGTTCATTCTCTTTCTATGAGTAGTATTGGAGCTCCACTCCCTCTTGTATGTATGAAACCTCCACTTATCCCTTGTGTTTGTAGTATTTTGAGTTGCATTTTAGTAGAGTCTCACTCTATTGGTAATGAAGGTCACTTCTGGTTATCTCTCTTGAATGTCTCTCTTCTTTTTTTATTGCTTTGTTCTTCTCTCTCTTCCAAAGAGCTCTTCCTTCTCTCCTAGGTGACTACTATGGGACTTGGTATGTTGATAAATTTTGAGCATGGAGGGAGTATTCTCCCCAGTCAACATCAGTAGGAGTAGGTGTTTCTTATGATTGTTTGACCCCCTATCAGTGTTTGGCTCATAACTTTTTGCTCAATGATTCGATTTTGATGAAACTTATATTAGGCTGAAGATCTCTTCAAGACGCATCATCATATATATTTCGTTTTTTGTATCAAATGAAAAGCAAAAAATTTATGAGTTTTTGTGTGTGACTTTTTATTTTTAAGATAGTTTTCACCCCCTTCCAATAAAATGTCAATAACTTTTCAACCACTTCTCTGTTAAAGATGAGCAAATTTTTGATGGCTTTGGAGCCTTGTCTTTGCTCAAAAGTGATAAGTAAAGGTCCAATAACATACATGGAGGCACTCCACATTATGACCAAGAAAGAAGCTTCTCTATAGATCAAATTGTCTTTTGTGTCTTCACTAGCTTGGACTTCTAAGATGGAGCTAATGGGAACTCCTCAGGTGCCATAGTCCTTTGAGTTAGATAATAATATCTCCCAATTAATGGTGGCAAAGTTTGTTAATTTAAAATTGCATTTGGTTAATGCACGGCAACCTAGAGCACCCAAGAGTGAGGATAGGCCTCGCGATGATAAGAGTGCAGTCTATGAATGTAATGAAAAATGTCACTATCGCCCTGAGTGTCCTAGATTGAGAAAGAAAGAGGAAAAGGAAGTATCCTTGATAGAAGCTTCTTCAAGGGATGAGGAAAGAGAGGTAATGATGGCTAAATGAGGGCATGGTAAAGCAAAAGAAAAAGAAGTGAGTGTGGGGGTTAAAGGTCACTGTGCCTTTACCCCGGTTATGTACAATACTCAAACACATATATAAATGATGAAAAAGAAGATTAGGATGTTCTGCACCCACCAAAACTTGTGTGGCTCTCTGTTTCTCTCTCTCCCTCTTCCGTTCTTGCTTCCGTTGAGAGCACTCTCAACTGGTATCAGAGCCCGGGTGATCTAGCTGAGTGTGCATGAATGCTTGAAGCTCAGTAGCTCTGTGGGAGGAAGGAGAAGCTCTGTGGGAAGCTTTGTGGGTGACTTGCATTCGAGTGTGTAGAGACCTTGGAGGAACCTTTGGAAAAGTCACTTTGGTTTTGCGAAGTGGTTTTGAGAGTCTGTTAAGTTTTTTCAAAGAAAAAGTCGTTTTTTGAGCTTTTTCATGTTTCGTTTCATGACAGAGACTCCGTAT
Organism: Dipteris shenzhenensis; assembly: GCF_047967505.1. Taxonomy (NCBI): domain Eukaryota; kingdom Viridiplantae; phylum Streptophyta; class Polypodiopsida; order Gleicheniales; family Dipteridaceae; genus Dipteris; species Dipteris shenzhenensis. The sequence goes on along the minus strand of NC_141605.1, from coordinate 41,614,106 downwards.
TGACTTGTAGAGGCAACTATTGCTTGCTTTTGGTGTCCACTTCACTCTAGGAGCTTGGAAACACCTTCATTCTTGAATCTGGGATCATTTCATTGGATTTCTGACTCACTGTGTCAGTTTCTATGTTTTTCTGCCCGCGTGTTGGAACTCAAGTTTGGAGCAACCATTTGCAGATCTATCAGTTCCGGTGGACTCAAGAGGTCCTAAAACTTCTATGTTGCTCATCATTCGCACTCTGGTGGAGTTTGCAAACAGCTCTGTTTCCGAAAACTTTTTTCAGTCTGTGTGTTGGACCCAGTGATTGAGACCACGGTTTCCAAAACCGTCTATCCCATTGCGTTCCGAATGCCCAAAAAGACCTACCTGCCAGTTCTTATGCGATTCAGTGGAGGATTTTCAGAGTTATAGATCTCTGTGTATTCGATTTCGTCTCTCTGTTATGCATTTTTCATTCTAAGGTTTTGAAACCTTAGATTTATGCCACATGGCAGTGGATAAGTGTTGACTCCCATTTCTCACTCATCGGTTGGGATTTTGGAGTTCCGGCAAAAGATTTCGTCTCTCTGTTATGCATTTTTCATTCTAAGGTTTTGAAACCTTAGATTTATGCCACATGGCAGTGGATAAGTGTTGACTCCCATTTCTCACTCATCGGTTGGGATTTTGGAGTTCCGGCAAAAGAGAGATATTTGCATATTTTCTTGCTGAGTCTGATTATGCAATGGTGCCCATGTTTTGAGGCATCTCAGGTTCTATTTTAAGTAGCGGTCATCACCATGGGACTATGATTTCTTGAGCATACCTTATGCAGATCACTCTGGTTGCGTTTGAGCAGTGTGCACTCATTTGTGGTGTGCATTGGGTTGCAGTGGATGATTTATAGGCCATTTGGATGCATTGCAGTCCTTATTGGATGCGCTGATAGGCCCAAATTGCCTTGTGGGATGCTATTTTTATGGATGCTTTGCACATGGATGCTATATTATGCTGAGGGACAGCTTTGACACATTGCAGGTGATGCACTGATAGTGCTATGCTCTCTTGGATGAGATATTATTAATGCATATGCCAGTGGATGGTGTTTATGCTTGAGTCATTTGGCACTTATTGGCATTTTGGATTGCCATTGCAGTTGGCATTTTCTTTTGGGCCAGATTTGCTCATATGGATGCCTAGTATATGCACATGAGTTAGATGCTTTGAGACATGAGTTTTGGTGATATTTCACTCTATTGTGGCATACACATTTGGGTGCACCTGGTATTTGGTGTGATTCTCTCTTGTAGGCACTAGCATTTGGGATTTTTGCTTCATTTGCATCATGGCATCCTCGTCCATGTCTGAAAAGGAGTTTTTTAGCATTAAAAAGTTTGATGGGACAAACTTTTATTTGTGGAAAGAACAAATAAGGGATGTGCTTATTCAAAAGAAGCAGATTAAACCCTTGGCAAGGATTGAAGCTAAGCCTGCAAATATGTCTGAAGTTTATGGAATGAGCTGGATGCATTAGCAAAATCTACTATTAGACTTCATCTTGCAGAGTCAGTTTATTTCACAGTAGTAAATGAGCAGACTATGGAAGATTTGTGGAAGAAACTGTGTGCCACTTATGAAAAGGAAACTACCTCTAATAGAGTTTACCTCATGAAGAGGTTGTTTGAGCTGCAGATGAAGGAAGGGGTCTCCATTGCTTCTCACTTGAATGAATTCAATATTATTTTCAGCCAGAGCTTCAGGCTCAGAAGATGAATTTTAATGCAAAGACTAAGGCAATATTTCTCTTATGTTCATTGCCATCCTCATGGGATACCTTCCGTACAGCTATCAGTAACTCTGCACCTGGTGGAGTACTGAAATTTGATGATGTTGTGGGTAACTTGTTGGCCGAGGAGATTAGACGGAAGTCTATGGATGGCAACAAGCAGGATGCAGCCTTAAATGTGCAAAGGGGCAAATCAAAATTCAGGGGGAAGTCCCAAGAAAGAGGGAAGTCTCGTAGCAAATCTAGGGCACGGAACATTGAGTGTTACCACTGTGGCAAGAAGGGCCATATGAAAAAGGATTGCTACAAGCTGAAAAGAGAGCAAAAGGATAAGAAAAACAATGCAAATTGGGGTGCAAATCAAAAGGAAGAGAGTCCAAGGGAGGACAAAGGAAAAGTGAAGATCGAGGAGATCAATGCAGTCACACATGATAGTGACAATGACGTTCTCTTCATGTCTAGTTTATCTGTAGAGTTGCTTACCGCTTCAGATGATGCATATTCCCAGGATTGGATTTTGGATTCTGGTGCTTCATTCCATGTTACTCCCCATAGGGAATGGTTCTCCACTTTAAAGTATAAGAAGCCTATAGTGCCCCTACCCACACCTTGGTCTGTGGGACATGCACAGTGAGAAACAAACCAATGTGCAAGAGAAATGCTTCGAGGGTACCATTGCGTAAGGGGCACAATGACTTGGAAGAGTAAAAAGAAATCTGGCTTGCAAACTTTTGAGATGAATGCTTTCAACAATGTCTACTTAGTGCCACCGGTACCCAAGGTGGATGCCTTTCATGCTGCATCAGTGCTAGCTACAGCAGTGCCTCTCACTGACATGCGGATACCAATCATCTCCATGAGCATAAATGGGCAAAGTTTTTCATAGGTAGCGGTCGATGGAGGATCTGGGGTTACTCCTTGGTCTAGTATTTCATCTTGGAATGGCAAAGGAAAATGATCCCTCTTAGTGCATGCATTCAAAGGACGAAAGTTCACACAAACCCGCCACTTATTTCCTTTCTTTGGTGTGACACAACTATAGGAGATATCCATTCTGAATCATCAATAGGAAAAATGAATCGCGCCTCAAGTAGTTGTGTTACCTCTTTCTTTAGTGCCTCAGCTTGGATCACCCCCAATCGCCTTAAGCATTGCACAACTGGCTTGCTTTCTGGCTTCAACTCAATCTTGTGCTCCACAAGAAAGACTGGTCAAACCTGTGAATAGCTTGTTGCAAAGAGACATGGAAAATCATCTAACATATCCAAGTACTGGAGCTTCTCACTACCTTAGAGAATCACCAAAAAGCTCTTCATTGCATTGGCGTTGTTTAGTGTGCTCCACATCCTCATGAAGTGTCTCTACAGGATCTTCTTGTACTACCACCTTGTTGCCTCCTGACTCATCCCGATCAGCACCAAGACAAAGACCAAAGGCCACTCCTTCTACCTCACCCTCTGAGCTGGACCCCTCAAAGCTATGCCCTGTCTCTTCTTCTTCTTCGGTTAAGTTAGAGCTCAAACTCTCTGATGTTGAAGAATCCTCCTTGACAACTTCATTTTTGCAACTTTTGATGTTGTAGCACACCTTCATATCATTTCCCTGCAAAATCAATTCTCCAGTATCCCACTTTTGAATAGCCTTCACCTTGCATAGCCAAGGCCTTCCCAAAATCAATGGATAAGCACGTGCATCTGGCTTGGTAGGGATCACCTGAAAAGTAGTCAGTACAAAAATTCCACACACATCCAGAGGCAGTCGATAGAGCGAGCGAGGAAAAGCGAGCGGGCCCAAAAAAGCGGCGAGCTTTTCTGCAATTTCCTTATCGAGGTACTCAACATAGCTTTGTGGAAACCACTATTTGGGAAGATTCTCGAAAATAAAACTTATGTTACTATGTGTAACTATACCAATATTGCGAATTATAGTCTACCTTAACTTCCAATTGGAGCCATACTCACATTATGCAACAATAATATGTGGGTTTGAAAGAAACCGAATTTCCACTCCAAAGCGGATTCCATTACTGATACAACAAATCTTTTGCATTTGAAATGGGTCTTATTATCAAACTCCTTCAATAATCAAAACAAATGTGTTGCTTGATATGTTGAACTTAGTAACGTAAACATCACTTCACCCATATGCGGGGAAAAAAAATTGTCTGTAGACTTCATAGCATGGGATTGCATCAACACTTATAACATTCAAAATGGTTCTTCTTATTAAAAGTGTTATCAACCATGAAAGAAAATGTTTAAAAATAGTTCACCCATATGTTGAAAAACCCGTGTCATTTATGACATTCAAAATTGTTCTTGCAACCATCCTGTAGTTCCTAGAGATTTTGCCCATACTTCCAACCCCTTCCCTTCAACCACTAAGAGGTATCTAATAGTTTTATAGAACACTTGAGATATCATCACCTCCTAATACAAAACCATTATTACTATTTGTAGAACACTTGAGATATCATCACCTCTTAATACAAGACCATTCTTACTATTTGTAGAACACTTGAGATATCATCACTCCTTCCCTTTAGCCACTAAGAGGTACCTAATACTTTTGTAGAACACTTGAACCATTCTTACTATTTGTAGAACACTTGAGATATCATCACCTTTTAATACAAAACCATTCTTACGGTTTGTATAACACTTGAGATATCATCACCTCTTAATATAAGACCATTCTTAGTATTTGTAGATCACTTTAGATATCATCGCCTCTTAATACAAGACCATTCTTACTACTTGAGAGATTAATGGATTAAAGGTTTGAAGCTCATAGGAGACGAAGGAAGAGAAAGTCAGTTTCAACATGAGGACAATAAAACTAATTGGAATATTTTGACTTATGTATTATACCTTTTTGAAGACTATGAATTTAAGTCAGTTTCAACATTAGGATGATAAAACTAATTAGAATATTTTGACTTATGTATTATATATTTTTGAAGACTATGAATTTTAATGAGGAGAGGCACGCACACTACTTAGTAAATACACTAGTACTACTACTAGCCTACGACTATTAAGCCTAGTAGCACCAGTGTGATTTTGAGCCTTGTATCAACCTTTTGATAATTTTCTTTCATCGTTAGTGCAATAGAAATTATTCCTTCTATCAGAAGAATCTTGCCAAATTTATTCAAAGTGATGATTTTGTAGTCTACATCCACTATCCTCTGACTCTCAAAAATATATTAAATGTGAGCACCCATTTATCTTGTATGATCAACCCTAGACTATGCTGCGATAGGACATTACTAGAATAAAAAAAATATGAATTGATATGGCGATGTTCGGTGTGAAATAACCAAATTAAGGATTTAATAACCAAATTAAGGATTTAATAAGAAAGAAAACAATCAGAATCAATAGGCTATTCAATGGCTCAAATCTGCACAGAAATTATAATGTGCCTCCCAACTCTTATGCATTCCAGCTCCTCATGTTTGACAAGAATGCAAACAATAATGAAATCACATTATCTTTAGTTTCAAAGTAAGCAAAGCACCAAAAATAAATGCAAACATATTGGATGAGGAATAAATAGGTATAGATATAGATAGACCTATATATATGCATTCATAGATATAATGATGATTAAAGTTGGATGGTCGTAATAATATTATGTGTACTATCATTGGGATTAGGACTACTATTGGTAATATTGTATGTAGTAGTAGGAGAACTACCATTAAGGAACACTCAAATAAAATTACTAATGGTGGTGATAAAACTACCACTAGTAGTTTGGTAATTACCCCTAACATCTACAACAAATATTTGATGGGTAGCTAGTATTAGGTCAAAAGGCCCCAATTGTGCTATAATAATGGACCAAAAAAGGGAGTGCTATAGCATCACCTAAGGGTCACTTTTTATTCATGAAAGAAACAAGTCGGTGCAACCTAGGTCATACAGATCTAGGTCATGTGGAGTGGTTCACGTCTCTTTCCTTGACAAAAAAGTTACACTACCTTTGATAGTAACTACAAAGATTGCTGCCATAGTGCCGTAGAGTAGCCCCTAGGTTGCACCATCATCCTTTTTTGCTTTTGAGCCATTAAGTTTGATCCATTGATTTTATGTAGAATTATTCTACTATATGTTCACATGTCCTTAATAGGATCTTGATATAATCCCTTCCATTGTAAGTACTTTTACTTTAAGTTTCACATATCCTTAACAAACCACTAGGCTTCAACACAGATTCATTCTTATGTTTCAAGCCTCAAAATCAAACACCCTTGTAAAAGGGATAATGTATTAAAGCTACATTCAATCCATCAAATCTTTGAATAACAGTTCTATTGAAAATTCATGTATCATCAATAGGATTTCATCCATTATATGTTCATTTGTCTTTAATAGTATGTCTAAAAATTCATGTATCTTCAATATTATTTCTCTCAAGTGTTCCAATATCTTCAAAAGGATACCTTTATTTATGTCCAAACTTGAGCATTGATTTGTATTTATCAAACACAATTTCACTCCACCTATTCTTTAGAATGAAATTTTTTCGCCAAAAGTGGGCCAAATGTAAGGTCTTTCCACATATTCTTAAGAATGAAAATTTTGGCCTTATGTTGGCAAGTCTATGGAATGAGGGTAAGGCCAAAGTCTCTGGTACGGTGCATTAGGTCTTGATTAATTCTTCTTTAGGCTTGAATATTTAATGCATTAACTTCACGACTATTATTTATGCTTGAACTTGTAATGTATTAATTTCATGACTTAGGATTTTATGAAGATATATCTAACATGTCCCAAATTTAATGGAAATTAATATCCTACATAACACAACAAGGTATCATCATATCCCTTCCCAAAATCAATGCTACCTAGTAACTCTCCTGGCATTTTCACTGCCTTGCATTTGAGTTAGCTATGATGAAGAATGTTGCCTGCCTTTGGAACCTCTTAGAGTTACCGTTAGCATGATCTAATTTCATGTACCCCAAAACTTGAGACTTGGAGATTCCCATATCACACCAGCGGTAGCTATCTTGTCCACTCTCAATGCTAGTAAGAGCTAGGCCCCATAGATCGGTAAAAGAAGTCTTTTTGGAGGTTCAATTTTTTCCCTCCGTCTTCTGCAGGCCCCATGATAAAATAGGATATATTCATCACCCTACATTTAATGCAAGAATTGACAACTTTTTTGGACTTGACTATGTAGTTTACATCTCAAACTTGGTGCTAAAATTGCAGACTGGGAGATTCCCATATCACACCAATGGTAGCTGTCTTGTCCACTCTCAACACTAGTAAGAGCCGGTCCCCATAGACCAGTAAAAGAAGTCTTTTTGGAGGTTCAATTTATTGCCTCCGTCTTCTCCGGCCCCATGACGGAATAGGATATATTCACCACCCTACATTTAATGCAAGAATTGACAACTTTTTTTCGACATGACTATGCAGCTTACATCCCAAAATTGGTGCTAAAATTGCATACCGGGCATCTCCATTTGCGGGGGGGTGTCCCTAGCAACCCCTTGGACTTGCTCTATTTGTCTAGTTGTGTCTCTCCACAAAAATCGGAGTGGGGCCTATTTTCCCCATCTAGTAAAACTATATGCATCAATATGTATGTATGTATGTATGTATGTATGTATGCATGCATGCATGCATCCATGTATGTATGTACACACACACACATGTATGTATGTATGTGTACTAAAACTACTAAAACTATATGCATCAAATAATGTTGTTGATCAATTTTTGGCATACCCCACCAAAATCAAGACCCCCATTGCAAAGAAAGGTAAGGAACACAAGTGCTTGTTCTTATGCTCATGAAACAACAAAATGCATGACATAGGCAACCAATGGGGTCTTACTTTTGATGTTTGTATGTATGTATGTATATATGTATGTACATACATACATGCATACATATATATATATATGTGTGTGTATATATATATATATATGTATGTATGTATGTATGTATGTATGTGTGTGTGTGTGTATGTATGTATGTATGTATGTATGTATATATATGTGTATATGTATATGTTGATGCATATATGTATATATTGATGCATACAATTTTGATATATGGAGAAAATGGACATGAAAACCATCTAAATTGGTTCTTGTCGTTCGATTTGATATTTGACATGATCCTATTTGGATTTGTAAGTCCAAAGATATGGGGTCCTACTTTTAGGGCCTGAATGCCTAAAATAGGCAGCGCGTTAACGCGCTGTCTATTTCATGCATTTAGGCCTCAAAAGTAGGACCCCATTGTGTTGCCAATGCATGAAATAGGCAGCGTGTTAACGCGCTACCTATTTTAGGCATTCAGGCCCTAAAAGTAGTACCCCGTATCTTTGGACTTGCATATCCAAATGGGGTCATGTCATATATCAAATCGAACGGCAAGATCCAATTTAGATGGTTTTCATGTCCATTTTCTCCATCAACCAAAACTATATTCATCAAATAATGTTGTTGATCAATTTTTGGCATACCCCCCGAAAATCAAGACCCCCATTGCAAAGAAAGGTAAAGAACACAAGTGCTTGTTCTTATGCTCATGAGACAACAAAATGCATGACATGGGAAACCAATGGGGTCTTACTTTTGATGTTTGTATGTATGTATATATATGCATGTACATGCATATATATATATATATATATATATGTATGTATATGTTGATGCATATATGTATATATTGATGCATACAATTTTGATATATGGAGAAAATGGACATGAAAATCATCTAAACTGGCTCTTGCCGTTTGATTTGATATATGACATGACCCCATTTGGATTTGTAAGCCCAAAGATACGGGGTCCTACTTTTAGGGCCTGAATGCTTGAAATAGGCAGCGCGTTAACGCGCTGCCTATTTCATGCATTTAGGCCTCAAAAGTAGGACCCCATTGGCAACACAATGGGGTCCTCCTTTTGAGGCCTAAATGCATGAAATAGGGAGCGCGTTAACGCGCTGCCTATTTTAGGCATTTAGGCCCTAAAAGTAGCACCCCGCATATTTGGACTTGCATATCCGAATGGGGTCATGTCATATATCAAATCGAATGGCAAGATCCAATTTAGATGGGTTTCATGTCCATTTTCTCCATCAACTAAAACTATATTCATCAAATAATGGTGTTTATCAATTTTTGGCATACCTCCCCCAAAATCAAGACCCCCATTGCAAAGAAAGGTAAGGAACACAAGTGCTTGTTCTTATGCTTATGAGACAACAAAATGCATGAAATAGGCAACCAATGGGGTCTTAATTTTGCTGTAAGTATGTAATTATGTATATATGTATGTATATACATACATATATATCTATATGTGTATATGTGTGTGTGTGTGTGTGTGTGTGTGTGTGTGTGTGTGTGTATGTATATATATATATATATATATATGTATGTATATGTATATGTATATGTTGATGCATATATGTATATATTGATGCATACAATTTTGATATATGGAGAAAATGGACATAAAAACCATCTAAATTGGCTCTTGTCGTTCGATTTGATATATGACATGATCCCATTTGGATTTGTAAGTCCAAAGATATGGGGTCCTACTTTTAGGGCCTGAATGCCTAAAATAGGCAGTGCATTAATGCGCTACCTATTTCATGCATTTAGGCCTCCAAAGTAGGACCCCATTGGCAACACAATGGGGTCCTAGTTTTGAGGCCTAAATGCATGAAATAGACAGCGCGTTAACGCGCTGCCTATTTTAGGCATTCAGGCCCTAAAAGTAGTACCTCGTATCTTTGGACTTGCATATCCAAATGGGGTCATGTCATATATCAAATCGAACGGCAAGATCCAATTTAGATGGTTTGCATGTCCATTTTCTCCATCAACTAAAACTATATTCATCAAATAATTTTGTTGATCAATTTTTGGCATACCCCCCCAAAATCAAGACCCCCATTGCAAAGAAAGGTAAAGAACACAAGTGCTTGTTCTTATGCTCATGAGACAACAAAATGCATGACATGGGAAACCAATGGGGTCTTACTTTTGATGTTTGTATGTATGTATGTATGTATATATATGCATGTACATACATACATACATACATACATACATACATACATACATACATACATACATACATACATACATACATATATATATATATATATATATATATATATATGTATGTATATGTTGATGCATATATGTATATATTGATGCATACAATTTTGATATATGGAGAAAATGGACATGAAAATCATCTAAACTGGCTCTTACCGTTTGATTTGATATATGACATGACCCCATTTGGATTTGTAAGTCCAAAGATACGGGGTCCTACTTTTAGGGCCTGAATGCCTGAAATAGGCAGCGCGACGCGCTGCTTATTTCATGCATTTAGGCCTTAAAAGTAGGACCCCATTGGCAACACAATGGGGTCCTACTTTTGAGGCCTAAATGCATGAAATAGGGAGCGCGTTAATGCGCTGCCTATTTTAGGCATTCAGGCCCTAAAAGTAGTACCCCGTATCTTTGGACTTGCATATCCAAATGGGGTCATGTCATATATCAAATCGAACGGCAAGATCCACTTTAGATGGTTTTCATGTCCATTTTCTCCATCAACTAAAACTATATTAATCAAATAATGTTATTGATCAATTTTTAGCATACCCCCCCAAAATCAAGACCCCCATTGCAAAGAAAGGTAAAGAACACAAGTGCTTGTTCTTATGCTCATGAGACAACAAAATGCATGACATGGGAAACCAATGGGGTCTTACTTTTGATGTTTGTATGTATGTATGTATGTATATATATGCATGTACATACATACATACATACATACATACATACATACATATATATATATATATATATGTATGTATGTATGTATGTATATGTTGATGCATATATGTATATATTGATGCATACAATTTTGATATATGGAGAAAATGGACATGAAAATCATCTAAATTGGCTCTTGTCGTTTGATTTGATATATGACATGACCCCATTTAGATTTGTAAGTCCAAAGATACGGGGTCCTACTTTTAGGGCCTGAATGCCTGAAATAGGCGGCGCGTTAACGCGCTGCCTATTTCATGCATTTAGGCCTCAAAAGTAGGACCCCATTGGCAACACCAATGGGGTCCTACTTTTGAGGCCTAAATGCATGAAATAGGCAGCGCGTTAACGCGCCGCCTATTTCAGGCATTCAGGCCCTAAAAGTAGCACCCTGTATCTTTGGACTTGTATATCCGAGTGGGGTCATGTCATATATCAAATCGAATGGCAAGATCCAATTTAGATGGTTTTCATGTCCATTTTCTCCATCAACTAAAACTATATTAATCAAATAATGTTGTTTATCAATTTTTGGCATACCCCCCCCCAAAATCAAGACCCCCATTTTGCTGTATGTATGTAAGTATGTATATATGTATACATGTATATACATACATATATATCTATATGTGTATATATATATGTGTGTGTGTGTGTGTGTGTGTGTGTGTGTGTGTTTGTGTGTATACACACACACATGTATGTATGTATGTATATATATATATATACATACATACATATGTATATATTGATGCATATATTGATGCATATCTTGATGTATATATTTATGCATACAGTTTTGATTGATGGAGAAAATAGGCATGAAAACCATCTAAATTGGCTCTTGCCATTCGATTTGATATAGGACATGATCCCATTGGGATTTGTAAGTCCAAAGATACGGGGTCCTACTTTTAGGGCTTGAATTCCTAAAATAGGTAGCTTGTCAATGTGCTACCTATTTCATGCATTTAGGCCTCAAAAGTAGGACCTCATTTCGTCCTACATGGGGTCCTACTTTTGAGGCCTAAATGTATGAAATAGGCAGCGCATTAACGCGCTGCCTATTTCAGGCATTCAAGCCCTAAAAGTAAGACCCCGTATCTTTGGAATTACAAATCCAAATGGGGTCATGTCATACATCAAATCAAATGGCAAGAGCCAATTTAGATGTTTTCATGCCTATTTTATCGATTTAATAAAGGTATATGCATCAAATAATGTTGTTTATCAATTTTTGGCATACACCCCCAAAATCAAGACCCCCATTGGAAAGAAAGGTAAGGAACACAAGTGCTTGTTCTTATGTTCAGGAGACATTAAAAAAGAGGCCTGGTAGCCCAAAAATGGCAGTGCATCAATGCGCTATCATTTTTAGGTTGCCAGGTCTCTTTTTGTTGTCTCACGAGCATACATATGGAGGTTATTATACAATATAACTAAGAAGTAGTATTGAAGTAGTTCTACAATTTGGATGCATTAAGAGCATTCATATAGAAAGGAAGAATATAATAATTGAATACATTTTTTTTTCAATACATATTGCTAGTGAGACTACCAAAAAGAGGCTCTACCCCTCATGATGTCTCTGGATACAGAATATGAGATTGCTTGATGCTTGGATTGTAGCTGGAAACGTTGCGTGGGCAAAGCCACTATATGCCTCAAGTGTTGGAAATTGATGTATGGCTCAAGTGCTAGAATGTGCAAATCATGGCCAAAATCAAGACCCCTTAGAGATTCCATGTGAGGGCTATCCTTTTACTACTACACACATCACCTTTAGTCGAGGGCAGAACCATTCGTCATCACAGGTAGCAAGTTCATGGGACCCCATCCCATGATCCGAGGCATTATTCAAAGGCAAAGTATTTCTGACCATTCCCAAATTGAGTTTGCCAATTCCTAATCTGATTGATTTCATTTACTGGACTTGCAATGCTTGCAAAGCCCTTGCTTAAGCTTGAATGAGCCTCTTGATTTTGGGGGTATGATGGTCAAAAATGGCTTAACACGCCCAAAATCAAGAGGCTTAAGCAAGGGATTTGCAGGTCTTGTTTTTGGGTGACAAAAGCACGAAAAATGACAGCGCATTAAGGTGTTGCCATTCTTATGCTTCCCCCCTCCAAAAACAAGACCCCCAAGCTATTCATTGGAGACACCAAAATGAGGAGAAGGATGACGTGAGGAGTAGAGGAGCTGGCGAATGAGGGGAGGGACAGCCTTGGAATTGCCAGCAACAAGCATGATGCAAGGAGGTGAGAAGGCAAAGAAGCAAGGAGGTGAGGAGGTGAGGAAGCAAGGAGGCGAGGAGGCAAGAGGCAGTCTTGAAGGGCAACAAGAGGGTGGAGGTGGTCAAAAGAGTAAGCAGGAAAGGGAGGGATGGAGATTGCTTGTAGGAAATGCTTGGATTAATGCTACAAATGCCATTTTTTTTTGTGTGTTTTGCAGCATGAAATTTTTATGGCATTTTTCTTTTAAAAAATACAACATTGTTGTGATTAAATTGCGCTACAAACAACTCAAGCGGTAAAGCACCATGGATTAGTACAACAATATACATCACAAATGGATGCATACACTCATATACATCACTGATGGATGCATACACTTATACTCACATCAATTTCCAATATTGTATTAGATGGACCCTTAGCATATATGTGTGCATAGAAGACCATTTCCTACATTGATCCCTGATTTCATAGTTAAATTATTCCCTTTCTCACATTCTAACATGTGAAGATTTAATGTACATGCATTATGGGCACATTATATTGCAGTTTATGACTAACTTTTTTTATGAATGCATGATACTTGTATATGGTCAAGGAAGGTATATTATCATTTTTGAATGACAAGATTACTCTATGCTCCATTTTATCCTATATTAGAAACTATGATCACTAGATATTACATAAATGTATTGCTCCATTATATCCTATACTAAAAACTATTTTGACCCAAATACATAATGCCAATTGAGGTTAGTACTCATGACAAGTGATGAAAACAATCTAATGGTATGAATGAGATCTTATAAATTTTGGATATATAATATGGGTACTATGTTGATTGAGCTATTTTTCTAAGGGAATATTTTCAACTTAATTACTAAATACATACTTACAATGGTGACCTGATCCCCATCTATATGTATAATCAAGTTTTACTTTGTGTTTAAAAAAAAGCTTTTGCATAAGGTTAAAATTCGAATAGTATTTATATTTGTTTAAGACTACCCATTGAGCTGGCTCCTATCCTTATATTGAACATGATAATGTTCATAAAGATTTTATGAATACAAATAGATAGCATTGGCTCTCTTTTTAGTGGTTGGGAATGAACCCTAAAAGTACCCTAAAACGACTATGTATTCCCTTATTTGTAGCATGGAAGTGATCATGGTAGAGTGGCATAATCCCTATTTTGCTTTTTTCATAGGTTTTTTTGCTACTCATGGTTGGCAGATACACCACGGCATAGATCCAAATAGATATTTGGTTTTTTGCTTCAACTTGCTTGACTAGACTTTCCTTGATGATTGTTCGATTGTGCATCATGAGTAGTCACTGGCTTAATTGATGCATTAAGTGCAATGTTTTCCTTAAAGTTTTTCATAGTTTTCTTCTTTCTTTCTCAATCTAGGACACTCGGGGCGATAGTGACCTTTTTCATTACATTCATAGCAAGTGACGCCACTCTTATCTCGAGGCGTGATGCCACTCTTATCTCGAGGCCTATGTTCACTCTTTGGTGCTCTAGGTTGTCGTGCATTAACCAAATGCAATTTTTAATCAGCAAACTCTGCCATCAATTGGGAGATATTGTGATCTAACTCAGAGGACTTTGGTACTTGAGGAGTACACATTACCTCCACCTTAGAAGTTGAAGCTATTGAAGACACAAAAGAGGATTCGATCTTTAGAGAAGCCTCTTTCGTGGTCGCAATCCGAAGTGCCTCCACGTATGTTGTTGGATCTTTACTCATTACTTCTGAGCAAAGACGAGGCTCCAAAGCCATAACAAATTTGCTCATCTTTAAGTGCTCCATCCCTACGAGAATTTGAGGGACTGATGATGCAGATGCCATAGCTCGCAAAGCTTCCCTTTCATACTTTGTCCATAAAGTTTCATATCGGATTTCCAACGCAGAGACCATCTCACCCTCTCCTTGATAGAACCGTTCCAACTGCAACATCAAAGCATTTGGTGACTCCACTGCCCCAAATCTTTGCTTCATTTTGCAACCACCACTTGGTCCCAGTCTTCCTTGGTAGAGTCCGGCAAGGCCTCATGCCAACTCAAGGCTTCACTTTCAAGAAAATCAGGCAAAATCTCTGCTCGATCCTTCATGGACCATCCAGGAAGCCGGCATCCTCGAACAAAATCCCAAAGATAAGACTCTGGGTCTTTCCCTTGGGTCCCTTGAAACACTGGAATCTTCACGATGATGAAACACAAAAGGGAAACACCAAGATCCAAATAATATCCCAAACAAGATCCCACAGAGCCTTAGGAGGGCTCCTTTTATAGAGATTTTGTCACCCTACTTCACCCATTTACAATTGCTGCATGTAGATTCCTTTCCCCATCAATCACATAAGCCCGTATGTCACCATCCATGTCCTTTTTTGCTACTCTTGCCATTTGTCCCATCTTGAGCATCTTAAAATATTGAGAAAGTCAAGAGTCTCCCCACATGGAGCCCATAGGGACCCTCTCTTTTCCATATGTCCACATCCTCCTTATTCCACATAGGAATTCTCCACACTCCTCCACATGCCTCCACACGCTTGGCATGTTATCTCTCTTATATTAATTGAACACATGGACATGAGCCCACCTCTTTATATGACTCACTCTTCCTATTTTCTAAAAACCCCATAATATCCCATACACAAATAACTCTCATCCCATACCAAGGTATTTATCATTCGTACACATGGTATTTACAATGATCCATTCCACTCATCCTCTCAATCCCATACAATATCTTAGAAAATAGAAATAAGTGAGAGCCGCTAGGCTATCACTTGATACTCAAACTCTTATCAAGCATAGAGAAAAACAATACCAATGCCAAATAAAAAATATCAATTTTTAGTGTCACATCTTTCCCCCCCAAGCAGATCCTCTCTAATAACAGAGAGAGTCTGCTGGCCCTCAAGGTAGTCGAGCATAGAAGAATTTAAAGCGATACGCATTGGTGCATCCATGTATCACCGTGCCTTGGCCTCTACCCACTGAGTCGCATAATCTGTGGCCACTAATAAATAATGCTTGCCCTAATATGAGCGAGGGAGTGGTCCCACAAAGTCCAACCCCACCTCTCAAATGGTCCATATGCTGGAATAGGCTTCAAGGGCCTAGGTATCAACTATCTCCTTCCAAAATTTTGGCATACTTTACAATATCGACACCATTCCTATACATCCTTATGGAGGCGTGGCCAAAAGTAACCTGCATTAAGAATTCTCCTAGCTTTATGGACAAAGTATAAAAGTGCAGCTTTGCGAGCTGTGGCATCTGCATCATCGGCCCCTCAAAGTCTTTCAGGGATGGACAAGATGAGCAAATTTGTGATGGCTTTGGAGCCTCGTCTTCGCTCAAAAGTAATGAGTAAAGATCCAACAACATACGTGGAGGCACTTTGCATTACGACCAAGAAAGAATCTTCTCTACAGATCGAATCCTCTTTTGTGTCTTCAACAGATTCTAAGGTGGAAGTAATGGGCACTCCTCAGGTACCAAAGTCCTCTGAGTTAGATCATAATATCTCCCAATTGATGGCAGAGTTTGCTGATTTAAAATTGCATTTGGTCAATACATGACAACCTAGAGCACCAAAGAGTGAAGATAGGCCTCGAGATAAGAGTGGGGTCACTTGCTACTATGAATGTAATGAAAAAGGTCACCATCGCCTTGAGTGTCCTAGATTAAGAAAGAAAGAAGAAAAACAAGTATCCTTGTTAGAAGATTATTCAGGGGATGAGGAAAGAGAGGTAATGATGGCTAAACGGGGGTGTGGTAAAGCAAAAGAAGAAGAAGGAAGCAAGGAAGAAGTAGATGAGAAACATCAGGAAGAGGATGCTGTGGTAAGAAAAAGAAGGCATCTAGAAGGAGAATTAGCCAGTCACACTTTCCTTTAGGACAAGGCATTGGAAGCTATGACTTGTTGTCTGACCTAAAAGAAAAGGAGGCTCATATCACCTTTGGTCAATTACTTGCTTTGTCTCCAAAACTATGGAAAGAATGGGGAAATCTAACAAGCACAAGAGTGTCAAAGAAGAAAAAGAAGAAAAGTTCCATTCCTATTATTCAAAAGGTAGATATAGATATTGGTGAGATGATGTACCTGTGGTTGATGTGATCAATGATGGTCAAATGATTTCTAATAATGTGTACATTGATGGAGGTGCATCGATTAATGTCATGAGTGAGAAGACCATGATAGATGTTGATTTAAAATACTCTAGTACTACCTCTCTTTATCGCATCAAATTGGCTGACAACACTAGGGTAAAGACCTTGGGAGTTGTGAGGAATCTAGAAGTAGATGTATGTGGAATTTTTGTGCCGACTAGTTTTTAGGTGATCCCTACCAAGCCAGATGCACATCCCTATCCATTGATTTTGGGAAGGCCTTGGCTATGCAAGGTGAAAGGTGTTCAAATGTGGGATATTGGAGAATTGATTTTGCAAGAAAATGATAAGAAGGTGCGCTACAACATTAGAAGCACATCAGAAGCCCCAAAAAGGAAGTTGTCAAGGAGGAGTATTCAACATCAGAGAGTTCAAAATCGATGAAGAAGAAGAGACAGGGTGTAGCTCTGAGGAGACCAGCTCAGAGGATGAGGTGGAAGGAGTGGCCTTTGGTCTTTGTCTTGGTGCTGATCGAGATGAGTTAGGAGGGAATAAGGTGGTGGTACAAGAAGATCGAAGATTTAGTACTTGGATATGTTAGATGATTTCCCATATCTCTTTGCAAAAAGCTATTCACAGGTTCAACCAATCTCTCTTGTGAAGCACAAGATTGAATTGAAGCTTGAAAGCAAGCCAGTGGTGCAACGCTTAAGACGATCGGGGGTGATCCAAGATGAGGCACTAAAGAAATAGGTGACACAACTACTTGAGGTGGGATTCATTGTTGTCTTTGTGCCAACATGGACTTAGGTAGAACAGAATGTGTGTGTAGAGTAGCAGCAAAGCTCCGCTTGTACTTGCATAAGGCTAGAAATAATCCTTCTTAGAAATCTAATTTGCATGTTCTATATGCAAGTTCTACATACGATTCCTACATGCAACTCCTACATGCGAGTTGTACATGCGAGTTCTACATGCAAGTTCTACATACGACTTGTACATGCAAGTTATACATGTAAGTTCTACATACGACTTGTACATGCAAGTTCTACATGCGGGTTCTACATGCAAGTTCTACATGTAGAGAGAGAATGTGTTACACTTCCTACATGTAGAGAGAGAAGCTCTCCAACTTGTATAAATATCCCATAATGGAATGAAGCCCACACTCTTAAGATCTTATTCTTCTGTAATGATGGACATGAGATGTATACATCTTGTGGATGGGGTCCTATGGATACCACCAAGTGAAGATTGCCTTGAAATATGTTCTCCATATCACCTTTGCAACTCCTTGAGGTATATTTTCTTTTCCAATTATGGCCTTTAATCTTTAAAAATGCACGTGCTTTCTTCAAAACGTTTTGAATAAAATCTTCTCTTTGTCAATTTGCTCTAGTGTATACGGATGATTTCGTGATCTATAGCAACCAACCTAACCATCATGACAAGGAGTAAATGTTGTGCTTGGCATGATGAATGATGTTAATGGATGCCTCAATTCCAACAAATATTACATTTCCATGACATATGGCATTTGATTATTGGAATCATAGCTAATACAACAAAAGACTATTACTTGGGTGCCTCCTCAAAATCTCCACAACTTTTTTTTCCACAAAAAGGAATATTCTATTAATCCTTAAAAACACCGTACGACTCAGCTGCCAAAAGGTGCTAAGAAAGTAAGTACAAGAGAAACAATTGGCTATCATAAAATAAGTAGCATGCTTCCTAGAGAACCCAACACAATGCCTAGGGGATCTCTGGAATAAGGCTAACAATAATGGTGGTTGTTAACATATCCAGTAGATATCCCATGTAGAAAGGTTGTGGAAGACACCTATAGGCCAAGCCTTGCATAACTGCTCCCATCTTTTGACAATCACTCTCGATCCTGGAGTACACTCTCGGAGTGGCAACAAGGATAGATGATGGAGTGATTTGTTGACCTCCCATCACTTGGTCGCACCATGCAATCCATATGTTGGATCCAAGTAGTGATGTTGGATACCGCCTTCCAAACACTGTGCCATTAGGTGAGGGCATCAATCATATGCGAGAAGGCGACACTGCATCATGAATCTCTATCTAGAGGACCTATTGGCCATGGACCTTGTATGCAAATCTCCACACTTTGAGAGCATTTTTGGGGTTTCCTAGCCGCTACATTGTTTAATTTCTAATTTTACTTGGTTTTCATCTCTTTAAAGGAAAATCTCCATGGAAATAATCAAACCAAAATAAAGCATCACCAGAAGATGATTAATTGACAAAGACCTTGAAAAAAATTCTACCTAACTAGAAATGATCATGTAGGGTTTGAAAGATTGTAGACCGAGGAGAGCCATGGCTTTATGCCTGCTTGATGGGAAAAAGATGAAGTAGCTCTATAATCCATACAACCTAAAGCCCTTTAAGGAAATGAAGGATTTTTATTCCAAATGAGTGTCTTTAGTTGAAGCCAAAGGGCGGAGGTTATGAAGTATTTAGAAAAACATATCACGTAATCTTTAAATATTGAGGATTGAGTGTGAGTGTGCATCTAGAGCTTAAGATAAGGGGAGAGTTGATTAATCTCTATTATCTTAGTCTTAAAGGATGAGTAGAATAAATTGAACCATGGTTTGTTTGGTTAAAGGTGTATATATTTAAGAGTAATGAATTGTTACATGAGAGAGATAGGTAGGGATAGATAAAAGCGAGGTGGCAACCATGCACATGTGCTAATCCACCTTGATCCTCGAACGCATGTATCTATAGATGTCACCCATGCATTATCCAAGGCAAAGGGAGATCCAAGTCAATGTCCTTGCTACCATAAAAATGGAAAGGTTTGATTGGCTGATGCCATGTGGGATGGACCTATAAAACAGAGATCACTTTGCATTTGACATCAAGAAGGTCTACTCCTCTTCCACCTCCCCTCCAGCTTGAGCTCTTAGTTATTCCTTTCTCTTAGGAAGCTTGCCTCTCTTCTCCCTATTCCTCCTCCAACACCACCCATTCCTCCTCTCCACTCCTCCTCTTTCCCCCTCTCTCATCTACCTCCATCATTGAGCTCCACCTTCCACTTAGAGCCCCCTCTTCTATCCTCACATCCCTTCCCTACTCCTCTTCCATTGCCTTGCTAATGGTTGGGTCCTATTGGTGCTTGGGTGAGAGTAGCACACTCAAGATAAACTCTTGTTAGATAGTAGCCATTTGGTCTTTGTATGAATCAAGTATGAATATATTTGAATTCATGAGCGCACAAGCTTTTGGTTGTTTCTCTCTTTTGTAGCAATTTGGTTGTAGAAGGAAGTGTGGTGTGGTTGAAATTGTATCAAGTCACTATCCTTGTCTGTAGAACGATGCCTCATGAAAATGACAATGTGTTCACTCATGAGTTTAGGATTCTACACATCCCAAGGTCTCCCAAAGCCACATCTTGTAACTGTAGCACTTGAAACACCCAAAACATAACTCCTATTGTCATAGTAAAAAAAAATCGTACTTGCAGAATGCTCAATGCATTTTGAGGTATCATCCAATACAACAAAATCAAAGGAAGACTGAACAAAAGCCTCCTTCACACATACAACTGCCAAGCAACACAACATCACAATGAAGCTTCAAAACGTATGAAAAAACCAACAGAAAATCATGTCAAGCACCATGATAAAAACTCAAAAAACACAACATGAGCTAAGCAACATGGTTACAAAAGCAATGACACACTCCAAATGACAATAGAGCCCCATCATGAGGAGCTCTCAAAGGACAAACCATCCATGCACTACACAAAATTTTAGAGCAAAACAAACCCACACTAAAATATAGAGAACACAAACCAAAATGTGCAAAGAAAAAATTCCCACCTTAGTTGATTACACACCCCAAACCTATAACAAAAGAACCTGTGCCTTTTAACAAATCCTCACATGATGGGAGCTCTTGAAAAACAAAACCACAAAGGCCCTTGGCAGAGATAGCGAGTCCAAAGACACCTTTGTAGCTTGGTAACAAAATTCAAATCTCACTAGTATCTAAAATCACATGTTTCATGCTATTAACTCATCCTATCCAAAGAACTAATAATTAATTCCAGCTCCAGCTCTATGCTAACATGGCACAATGACTTTCTAAGTCCAACCAAAGGCTAAGAATAAAACAAGTGAATATTAAATGCATAGCTAGGATAGCCAATCTTTTCAGAACCTTGAGTCCTTACTGGGGACTTCAAAGGCTTCAGTCAAATCAGCCTCTAAGTCTCAAGAGGAAGAGTGTGGGCTCAAGATGCAAAATATCCTTGACGTACAAAAGTAGTTTCTTCTTTCTCTTTGTATTGGGAGTCCAAAGAATGAAATTTGAAGTCTTCTCTTCTTTTTGATATGAAAAGGGTGGGGTCTCTTAAATTTCCATGTCATGTTCTAATAGTAAATAGAGGCTACCATTATCATTCAAATAGTCGAGAATGTAAACTTCCAAACCATTGTATGTTTTTTCTTACATCCTGTAAAACTTTTAAGACTTGTAAGAATCATGTTTGTGGACTTGAGGGGGAACATTTTTGGACACTTGGTCCTTGTTTTTGTTTGTGCACATACACTACCCTTCTTTTCTTAGAGAATACTTCCATGCATTCCAACAGTGTACAATCGGTTTATGTGTGAACTATTATATAGCTTTTCCCAACAGGCATTAAATACCCACATCAAAATAAATGCATATGTTTTCTTCTATTGTTTCTAAATAATAATAAGGAATCCTATAATGAGAGAGAGATTACTAGAAATGTATACCACCCACATGATTTTATAAATGCATCTCACTTAGCACAACCAAATCTAAGACAATTGTCTCGAAAGAATAGTCCCTTGATCCCATATTCTCTTTAACCATATAGAATGAGCATTTGAAGGTATAAAATATGTAAGAATTAAATATTCCAAGGATAGAAGGAAAAAAACTAAATGATGAGAACATGCTGTTGAGATATCGAGCTTTACTCGTGATATGCCAGGGTGACCATTGTGCATTTATGTCACCGACTTGTTAACTGTAGATGCAGTTGGTACACCGCCCATGAATAATAGTTGGATGACAGCTATCTTTATGTACTCTAGTTAGTGGCTCAATTAGTATGCCACCTAGGTTAGCTGAGTTTGGTTTGAAACCCACATATAGGGTTCATCTATACCTTTTATACTAAGAGAGAGTTCTTTTGGCTTTCACAACTAAGAAGAGGAAAACTGTTTTCAGTCTCCACCTTTGTGTGTATTCCCCCATTATGTATGTGAGAAAGCTATAAGTGAGACTCCTTACTTCTCTCCCTCTCTTCACATGGTATCAGAGCTCGGTTTGTGGTAAGGAGCTCAAGAAAGCAAACCAAGTTCACGATGTCTTGGTAACTGGATCAATGTTACTTTCCATTTTCGAGTTTGGGAGCAAATCTCTGCAAGTAGCACAGCCGGAAAGTGCAAGAGTGCACTATCTCAAATTGGGACGCCCTTCGTGGTGCGGCGAGAGGACATTATTTTTTTGATTCGAGGCCATTTCTGGGCCTGTTTTGGTGGCAGAAGTTTTCCGCAAGCAGTCAGGAAAGTGCTCTGTTTTTTCTGTGCACTCACTGTTCCGTAGGTCGGTGAAAAGTTGCCGCAAAAATCGCATCATATGCCTATGCACAGAGATATTGGGAGTGACAAAATCATTCTTATTGCCTATTGATGCAAAATCGTCACTAGGAAGTGAATGTGTGGTCAAATACCACTTTCGTCAGTTTAGTCTCTAAAAAGCTTGACAAGAACAACTTCCACGCATGGAAGTTTAGAATGACGAATTTCCTTAAGGAAAAAGGCTATTGGGAGTTCATTATTGGAGCTGAACAAGTCCTAATGTTCCCAATCAACAGGAGTTGCAGGCAGCTAAAGGCTGGCATGAGAGAGCCAGGAAAGTTATGTACACGCTGTCTATCAATATTTCAGATTCTATGATTGTGTATATTCAGGATGCAAGCACGCTGAAGGAGGCATGGGATACTTTGACAAAAATGTATAGCACAAATACGCAGGCCAGGAAAATGCAGCTCAAGCAGGAGTTGCATAATGTGCAGGGGGAAAATATGAGCATCAATGACTACCACATGAAGGTGAAGAAGATTGCAAATGCACTTGCTTCCATTGGGTCGCCAGTGGAAGATAATGATTTAGTTTCTTTGACCTTGAATGGCCTAGGAAAGGATTATGCACAGTTCCGGACATCCATTGCCATCCGTGAGAATTTTCCAAATTTTGGGGAGTTGATTGCTCTTCTAATTTCTAAAGAGCAGAGAAATGGTGGTGCGTCTTCTTCACAAGGAACTTTAAAAGAAGTTATCTTCTACTCAAATGCTGGAAGAGGTAGAGCAAGCCGATCTGGAGGCCGTGGCAGAAATCAGAATATGTAGCAAATTCAAGAAAACTAGTCCTATGGAGGAGGACGTGATAACCTTAGAGGCAGGGGGAGCCAAAGAGGTTGTGGTGGATGGCAAAGAGTTCAAAATGCAAACAGCAATGTTGAATGCTACTACTGTGGTAAAATGGGTCATATGGCTAAAGACTGCTACAAAAAGCAGAATGACATCATGAATGGAAAATTGCAGCAAGGCAATTATGCATCCTCTAGTAGACAGGGTGATGACAGAAATAAGAATTTATTTATGGTGCATCACATGACCAATTCTATGACAAGTGCATAAGAAGGCAATGATGTGTGGTATGTTGACTCAGGTGCATCAAACCACATGACAAGTCATGTAGAATGGATGCAGGATGCAAGGAAAATGGAAAGACCGGGATTTGTGGAGACTAGTGATGATACTGCACATCCTATTGTGCAAATTGGTAAAATTCCTTTGTCTATGTAGGATGGGAAAAAGAAATACGTGTTTGATGTATTTCATGTCCCAAATATCTCCAAGAACCTGGTTTCTATTGGTCAAATGGTTGAGCAGGGCTTGCAAGTCAGATTTAATCCTCATGGATGCTTTGTTGAGGATATGAAAAATAAAGGTCACTTGATAGCAAAAGGGAAGAAGAAGGGCGGGATGTTTACATTGGATGCGGGAGTGCAGCAATGTTTGCACATGGGACTGGTGTAGTTGCAGATATTGATATCTGGCATAAACGCATTGGTCATGTTAATGTACAGTGACTTAAATTGATGCAGGCCCAAAATATTGTTGCAGGATTGCCTAAGTTCAAGGTTGCAAAAATGCATAAGGTATGTGAAGCCTGTCAATTTGGAAAACAGGTAAGGAAACCATTTCCTAGACATGTTCAAGAGAGTAAAAGGCCATTGGAATTAATCCACTCTGATGTGTGGACTACTAAAGCTGCATTTATTAGAGGTTGTCATTATTTTGTCACTTTTATTGATGACTATAGCAGAAAAGTTTCAGTGTATTTTATGAAAAAGAAAAGTGAAGTGTTTGTGCATTTCAAAGCTTTTAAAGCGATGGTTGAAAAGGAACATGCCTGCAAATAAAATGCCTAAGGTCAGATGGAGGGGGAGAGTACCTCTCAAATGAGTTTGCAAGGTTCCTGCAGGAGCATGGCATAAAGCAGCAATATTCATGCAGTCATACCCCACAGGAAAATGGACTTGCAGAAAGGAAAAACAAGCATATTGGAGAGGTATCTTGTGCCATGCTCAATGAAAAAGACCTACCAGATTATTATTGGGCTGAAGCAGTTGCTACAGCAGTCTACATAATGAATAGGACTCCCGCTACAACAATACATGGCATGACGCCAGAGGAGAGGTATACTGGTAGGAAACCAGATATTTCTCATTTGAAAGTTTTTGGTTGCATTGCCTATGTTCATGTGCCAAATGAGTTGAGATCCAAGTTGGATCCAAAAGCTGAGAAGTGCATCTTTATTGGTTATTCTCTGCAGCAGAAAGGGTATAGATGCTATAACCCTTCTACTCATAAGTTTACAGTGAGCAAGATGTTGTTTTTGATAAGATGAGCAGCTGGTATAAACCAGTAAATGTGATTGATGATGTAGATGCACAAAATGGTAATGCTGCACAGAATTCACAGCATCAATCACAAAATATTAGTAGACCTATAGTGTCCTCTAGCAGTGGTTCATATACTTCACCATGGACAGGCCGATTGAGATCAGGAGAATCTCCTCAAAGCAATGCAGATAGTGGTATGCAAGTATCACGAAAGGGAAAAGAGAAAGTAGATTAGCCCATGGTTGATGTGAATGCAGGTCACTCTTATGTGGATGGTGAATCCAGTGGCTTAGAACAGAGCCTTAATGATGAGTTGGGTATTCCTTTTATTGTTACACCTGGAGTAAGGAAGACAAGAGATGTTTTCAGAGCACCTGGTAGTGAGCCTATTTTGCGCAGGTCTACCAGAGTTAAGTATCCTCTGGATACGCTGAAATATGATGGATTTACAACCATTCACTATGCCTATATGGTCAAAGTGATACATGAACCAGAACCCACTTCTTTTGAGCAAGCCATGGGAAAAGAAAAATGGGAGAAATCCATGGATGAAGAAATGGATGCCTTGGAAGCAAATGCTACATGGGAATTGGTGCCTTTGCCTAAAGACAAGAATGCAATTTGCTGCAAGTGGGTCTATAAGGTGAAGCACAATGCAGATGGTTCTGTGAGCATATGGCATTGAGTATGAAGAAACATTAGTTTTCAAGGGGTATGCACAGACATATGGCATTGAGTATGAAGAAACATTCACTCCGGTTGCAAGGATGGTAACTGTAAGAGCAGTCATTGCTATGGCTGCATCAAAGGGATGGTCTTTACATCAAATGGATTTAAAGAATGCCTTCTTGCATGGTGATTTGCAGGAAGAGGTCTATATGGAGCAGCCACCAAGTTATGTGCATGCTGTTCATCCTGAGTTTGTTTGCAAGTTGAAGAAATCCTTGTATGGCTTGAAGCAAGCACCCAAAGCATGGTCTGACAAGATAGGACAGTATCTTGTCACTATTGGCTTTCAGATTTCCACGGCAGATTTCTCACTTTATGTGAAAAAAACAGAGAAAGGCATTATGCTACTTGTCATTTATGTTGATGATTTGATCATCACAGGTGATAGTGATGAAGATATCCTTCATGTCAAAATGCTATTGAAGTAGAAGTTTGAGATGAAGGATTTGGGAGAGCTGCGTTACTTCTTGGGCATTGAGGTGATTAGATCCACGTGGGATATGGCTCTTGTAGAGGAAGTATGGATTGGAGATGCTATCCAAATATGGGATGACAGGCTATAAGCCTATTTCAGTTCCTTTGGAGCAGAATGTGAAGTTGAGCGCAGATGTAGGTGAGCTTCTGGAAGACCCTACTATGTACAGACGCATAGTAGGAAGTTTGATTTATATGACTATTACTAGGCTAGATTTGAGCTATGCTATGGGGTTTGTAAGTCAATTTATGCAGGCTCCAAGGAAACTGAGGTATGTGAAGTCCACATTGTAGTATGGACTATTTTATGAGACTGGGGTTCAGATATAGTTGCATGGATACATTGATGTTGATTGGGCTGGTAGTATTTCTGATAGACGATCTACCAGTGGATATGTGTTCTCTTTTGGGAGTGTTGCAGTCACTTGGAGCAGCAAGAAACAGCCTACAGTTGCCTTGTCGAGCACAGAGGTTGAGTACAGGGGTGCAGCAATGGCTGCATGTGAAATAGCTTGGTTGTGTAAGCTACTTTATGATATGCATCAATCTACATATGGGCCAGTTGTCATTTATTATGACAACATGAGCAGTATACACTTGGCAAATAACCTAGTCTATCATGCTAGAACAAAGCACATTGAGGTGCATTATCACTATGTGCGGGAGAAGGTTCTAGTAGGTTTTATTGATCTGGTTTATGTCAGCACAGAGGATCAGGTAGTTGAAATATTCACGAAGGCATTGGGTGCAGAGAAGCTGCGCAAGTTCAGAGACCTGCTTGGTGTGCAGGAATTGGGATTGAGCTCGAGGGGGAGTGTTGAGATATTGAGCTCCACTTGTGATATGCTAGGGTGACCGTTGTGCATTTATATCACCGAGTTATTAGCTGCAGATGCAGTTGGTACACCACCCATGAATAATAGCTAGATGATAGCTATCTTTATGTACTCTAGTTAGTGAATCAGTTAGTATGCCACCTAGGTTAGCTGAGTTTGGTTTGAGACCCACATATAGGGTTCATCTATTCCTTTTGTACTAAGAGAGAGTTCTTTTGGCTTTCACAACTAAGAAGAGGAAAACTGTTTTCAGCCTCCACCTTTGTGTGTATTCCTCTATTATGTATGTGAGAAAGCTACAAGTGAGACTCCTTACTTCTCTCCCACTCTCGTCACACGTGCAACCAACCACTTAGCTTTTAGAGCATTCTACCTAGAGTCTAGCACTCGATCAAGCCCACACCTTCCTCGATGAAGTAGTTGATCACCATGCAAGTCCAAAATGGACCATGGCATCCTAGCCACACCCCTTGTCTACTTGGTCCAATGATACGGCCATCAACTTCCATAAGTAGCCCAATGATAGCTGATGCAGCATCTACAAAGTTGCCCTCCTCATAACATGGAAATATGGTAGTGTTGCTTGATGCAAGGAGGATCACTCCACCTAGTATTCATGCCTTCACTCAAGCATCTTCTCATTGCTACATGTAACCTCCCTCAAAAAGGAAGATTTGTGGGATCTTTTCACTCAAGCCACACCCTTTGTCTACTTGGTCTAATGATACAGCCATCATCTTCCACAAGCATCCCAATGATAGCTGATGGAGCATGTGCAAAGTTGCCCTCCTCATAACATGGAATAAGTGGTATCATTTCTCGATGGAGGGAGGATCACTCTACCTAGTATTCATGCCTTCACTCAAGCATCTTCTCACTACTGCATGTCGTCTCTCTCAAAAAGGAATGTTTGTGGGATCTTTTCCAACAATGAGGAACCAATGCAAAATCTCCCGTCTAGGTCACTTGATGCCTCCCAATTAATCGTATTACATCTCCAATAGTCACCTCTTCTACCATAATAATTTACAATACATGGAACCAACTAGCTATACAAATATGTTAGAGTTAGCTCAAATGTCCACCTCTCATGTAACCCACCAATATTCTGTGTACCCAATGTTGTAAGGCCCCCATATGAGGAGAAGCCATGATGGGTATCAGATATTGGGAGGGATCCCCAGTTTAGACACTGGAAGGGGTCTTAGAGTAGACCAGATGGTTATGAGACGGCTTAGGAGCCAAGAGTAGATACCCGTCTGCACAAAGGGGGGGTTCGGGGGGGCGATAGCCCCCCCCGATAGCAGGGGGTCCGGGGGGCGCAGGCCCCCGGTGGGGGTCTAGGGGCAAAGCCCCCAGCGGCAGGGTCCGGGGGCTGTCGGTAGCCCCAGGCCCGACGGTATGACCTATGCGCGATCCTTCATCTGCCCGCCGGCATGTTTTCTGAAGGGTCGGTGGTCTTCCAGGCCGACTGTCTATTAGGCCGACTGCCTATTACAGGGCCGACCGTCAACCACTTACACTATATAAGTGGCCACCCCCTATCATCAGATCACCAGTTCTTCACGCTCATAGTCCTCCGTCCAGCATCTGTCTAGATCACCATCGAAGCTCTGTCTGTAGAGCGCACGGGTGGACAGCCAACCATCAGTTGTATCAGCAGTTTGGTATATCAGAATTTTTGTATTCTCTCCAGCTTTCCATCGTGTACTTGCGTTTTGTTGTTATCTTCTGCTGCATACTATTTTCTTACATGGTATCAGAGCTCAGGCTATCTGAGTAACGACTTTATTGCAAGTTCAACGAGCTTTGTTAGCAAAGGCTACTAGGAGTGATGGCTGCACCAACCCCGTTGCGAATTCGTCCACCTGCCTTCAATGAAGGCAAGCTCGATGGGACGAATTATACTTTGTGGAAATTCAAGATCAGCGCGATCTTGGATTCATATGAGCTTCTGGATACTGTTCTGGGATTGGATCCAGAACCGGTTGGATCACCAAATCCAAACAACCCCAACGTCATAACGCCACCGAATGCAGATCTTCTTCGGGCATGGAAACGAAGGAACGCAGATGCACTCTGCGCTCTTGTTACCAGTTCAAGTGATTCTGTTTTGACTCTGATTCAGCACACAGACAAGGCAAGTGAGGCTTGGAACATACTGAAAGGTCAGTATGAAACGCGGAATCAGACCAGAATTCAAAATCTGGAGAATATGCTTGCTGCAGAGAGGTGCTCTGATGGAGAATCAGCTGAGACATTCATCACACGGATCAAGAATCTACGTGATCAGATGGCGGCGGTTGGGATTACAAAGACCAGTGAAGAGTTGGCCAGAAGGTGCATTCGGATCCTTCCACAAAAGTACGATGCGTTGGTCACGACACTCAACACGCAGGTAAGAAATCCACCCCTCACTTTTGAAGAGTTCAGCGCGATGCTTCTAGAGGAGGAGATGCGAATGAAGACCCGCGATGGCGGAAGTGATGCAGCATTCTCAACCACATCCAAAGGGAAGGGTGGAGAGAAGAAGAATGGTAAGAAGAAGAAGTTTTCAGGTAAGTGCCACTACTGCAACAAAAGCGGTCACATGATCAAGGATTGCAGAAAGAAGCAGCAGGACGAAAAGAATGGCACTACACAGTCTTCTTCGAAAGGCAAGGAATCTGCCAACACAGTTGAAACTGAGTTGGAGCTATGGGTTGCAATTGAAGAAATATGCTCCTCAACAGAAGTTTCAACAACGAATGATTCGTGGCTCCTTGATAGTGGAGCGTCCCGTCACATGACCAGAAAGAAGGACTGGTATAGCTCTTTCAAGCCTCTACAAGAGCCCATGAACGTGACGGTCGGTAATAATGCAAAATGCCCTGTGGAAGGTACAGGTACTATCTCTCTTTCCATTCAAGAGGGTGAAACTAAAGAGCTTTCTGATGTATTACTAGTTCCTCAGCTAAAGAAGAACTTGCTTTCGGTTGCTGCGATAACTGATCGCAACTTGGAGGTGCGTTTCAAGAGGACCGGAGCAGAAATCCTTAATGCAGCGGGCAAGGTGGTCGGCAAGGCAGTAAGGAAGAACAATCTGTACGAGCTGACGGCACTAACAGTCTCTTCAGGAGTGGGCATCAGTAAGGTATGGCATGAAAGATTTGGTCATCTTAGTTATCCTATTCTTTTGGAAATGCAGAAAACAGGGATGGTTGCACACTTGCCTGCACTCTCAAAGGTGCAGGAACCTTGTGAAGCTTGTATGATGGGCAAGCAACAAAGGAAGGCTTTTTCACATGAGAGCGGCTATCGGGCAAAGGCTCCTCTAGAATTGGTTCATGCTGATCTCAGTGGGAAAGCTCCGACTCAAGCTTTGGGGGGATGTAACTACTATATGCTTATCGTCGACGACTACAGTAGATACATGTGGGTGTATTTTTTACGAGATAAGGCTGAAGCTCTTGGAAAATTCAAACAGTGGCAAAAGATGGTGGAAAACGAAAGCAGGCTGAAGGTAAAGAAGCTTCGCACGTACATCGTCAATCGAAGCTTCACAAAGGCCTTGATGGGCAAAACACCTTTGGAGGCCTACTCAGGTAAAAAGCCTTCCGCTTCTCATTTCAGAACATTTGGATGTGAGTGCTTTGTTCATGTTCCAGATAGCACCAGAAAGAAATTAGATCCAAAGAGCAGAAAGTGTATCTTCATGGGCTATAGCCAGGAGTCAAAGGCGTACCGGCTATATGATCCAGAGGCAAAGAAGATCGTGGTCAGTCGTGATGTGGTGTTTTGGGAACAGCCACATACAGTGGAGGAGGAGGTATGCCCTTCCACTTTATCATCAGCCGTAAAAGTAACTCACCTTGTGCCCGTATCTAAAGCAGAGTTGCAGAATGAGGAGGAGTACTTCGAGGAACAGACTCCACCAACACCACAACATGCCTTGGCTCCACAAGGTAAGCCACTTCCAAAGTGGGCAAGGCAGCTCTTTGATGAGAAGAATCCGGTTCCAGACTTGGCGGAGTCATCTGCAGATGGACTTCGACGATCAAAGAGGATAGAGGAGCAGAAAAGGGCTTCTGAACACATAGTCAATATGGCCTTGATGGCTGAGATTATGAAAGTTCAAGAGCCTACGAATTTGGATGAGGCAATGGACGATCCAAATTGGAAAGCTGCCATGCAAGAGGAGTATGACAGCATCATGAAGAATCAGACTTGGGAATTGGTTGATCGTCCAGAAAAAAGGAAGATCATTGGTACCAAATGGGTATGGAAGGCCAAGTACAAATCTGATGGATCTTTGGAAAAGTACAAGGCTAGGCTTGTTGCACAAGGATACTCTCAAGTTGAAGGCTTTGATTTTGAGGATTCCTTTGCTCCTACAGCAAGGATGACAACTATTCGGGTGGTACTTGCCTTGGCTGCTCATAAGCAGTGGCCGGTGTTTCAAATGGACGTGAAATCTGCGTTCTTGAATGGACATCTCAAGGAGGAGGTATATGTGTTCCAGCCACCAGGATTTGAGGTGCCCAATTCAGAGAACAAGGTTTGCAAACTAAAGAAGGCATTGTACGGGCTGAAACAGGCCCCAAGGGCATGGTACCAACGGATTGATAGCTTTCTCATATCTATTGGTTTCTCAAAAAGTGCTTCTGATGCTAACCTGTATGTTTGTAAGCAGGATGGCAAGTATGTGGTAATAGTCCTTTACGTGGATGACTTGATCATCACAGGAGATCATGAGAAGATGCTGCAACAGTTGAGGGAGTCGTTGAGTTCCGAGTTTGAAATGACAGATTTGGGGCTCATGCACTTTTGCCTCGGCATTGAGGTTTGGCAAAAACCTGGCAGGATTTTCATCTCTCAGCAGAGATATGCTCGCGAGATCTTGAAGGCATTCGATATGACCGAGTGTAAGGACGTGGTCTCTCCCATGGAGGTGAATGGTAAGCTCTCAGTGGAGGATGCATCACCACTTGTCGACATCAAGGAGTACAGGAAACTTGTGGGGAGTCTCATTTTTCTGTGCAACACTAGACCTGATATCAGCTTTGCAGTTGGTGTACTTAGTAGGTTCTCAAATCAACCTCGAGAGAACCATTGGAAAGCAGGGATGCGTGTGCTAAAGTACGTGAAAGGTACACTGGAGTATGGCATTACCTACAGAGCAGGGAAGACCTTGGCGGGTTACTGTGACTCAGATTGGGCGGGAGATTGTGATTCTAGAAAGTCAGTTTCTGGATATTGTTTCTCACTTGGTTCAGGAGTGTTCTCTTGGATTAGCAAGAAGCAACCAACAGTGGCATGTTTGTGGGATCTTTTCCAACAATGAGGAACCAATGCAAAATCTCCCGTCTAGGTCACTTGATGCCTCCCAATTAATCGTATTACATCTCCAATAGTCACCTCTTCTACCATAATAATTTACAATACATGGAACCAACTAGCTATACAAATAAACATGGGAAAAAGTGAATCAAACTCGTTCACGCACTTCATGCATAGGGTTCTTTGTCCATAAAACGTATTGCTAACCATGCAATCATGAATTCAATGTACTTTTGAATACTTGGTAGACAAATCAATGCATCATGCAAATCAACATCAAATGACGATGCATGAGAATATGCAAATGAAGCAAGTCATTTTCAAGGTGCTTATGTGCCATTACCTATGATAAGATCATGTATCCTACCTATGAAAACAATCATCATCAAAGTTTACCTATTTACTAATGATTTTTCCAAAGAAACAATAAGCTCAAAGTCCTAAAAGGTAGACATGGTAAATATATACCCATACATGAAAATTGAAAAAGTCCACAATTAATTATTTTCAAGTCTTTTCCCATTATGTTTAGGCATGTCACAATTTATTGGTTTTGGAACTAAGATATGTTAGAATCTTCGCTTCTTAGAAATGAAAATGTCCTCATCTTTCTAGTATCTCCTCAAGGGATGCAGGGAATGAGAATCTCTTTTAATCAATGAAAATGTCCTCATCTTTCTAGTACCTCCTCAAGGGATGCAAGGAATGAGAATCTCTTTTAATCAATGAAACTTAACCAAACTTTGTATTCTCAAGAAAAATGGACAACTAGTGAAAACATCACACTTAGACTTTCATTTACAACCATGATCACATGTCGGGGGTAAAGCTTCAAGAAGAGGGGTCACTCAAGACAACGTAAATTTGTTTTTGTTTGAGGTAATTTTGCATAAGTTGAATATTTATACTTTCATGAGAGGAAATTAGATGGATTTAATAAGGATTTAATATTTGTATGATTTGCACACTTCTTAGATGCTTCTGACTCTTATCCCCCTACTATGAATGTCTTCATAATGATCGACCTTAATTAACCCACAACGCTTCTTTTTATAAAATCCCTTGTGATCAACCAAGTGGTCCCTTACTCCCAAGACCCCGTGCCCCTATACATAGGGCTTTTCCAATTCACGTGCTATGTTTTACTTAAATTCATTAGGTCACCTTTTACGCTTCAAGTTGAGGATCTTATGGGTAACTATTCTCCAAGTTACTTGACCTTATGGATAGCTAATCTCTAGCTATCTATCATAGGTATAGCTTGATCCCACATTTCCACTATATGCTTATGTATATACTGTAATCATAAAACTCATGTTCTTGTTCTATTTCTTAAAGCTCAATGTTCTTTCCACAAGAACAAAAGTAGATTTTTTTCTAGAAAATTTTCAAGAATGGGGCAAATCAATCAATGCCCTCTTGAATCACTTAGTTTCCATTTTTTATCTCTCTTCCTTGTTTGTAACCTAGGCTCTGATACCAAAATGTAATCGACCAAGAAATCCCCACCTTAGCTGAGTACAAAACCCACATCTGTACAAAAGAACTAGTGTCTTTTCACAAAGTGTTATATGATAAGAACTCCTACAAAACAAAAACACAAAAGGCCCTTGAGTGTGATAGTGATTCCAAAGACTCCTCTACAAGTTAGTACAAAATCCAAATCTCATTAGTATTGAAATCCAAATCTCATTAGTACTAAAATCCACATGTTTCATGCTATTAACTCCTCTTATCCAAAGAACAACTAATCTTCACTTACCTTGAGATTCTTTGTCATTTAGCAATGAGAAAATGATTCATTCCAACTCTAGCTCTATGCTAACATGGCGCAATGCCTTTCTAAGTCCAACCAAAGGCTAAGACTAAAAGCAAGTGAAATATTAAATGCATAGCTAGGTTAACCAAAATTTTCATCACCTTGAGGCCTTTTTGGGGATCCCAAAAGCTTTAGTCAAATCAACCTCTAAGGTTTAAGAGGGCTATCATGCTTCAAGAAGGAAAACATACCGATTTCTTCTTTCTCTTTGTCTTAATCCATAGCCAACCGTGCAACCATGAATTCAATGTACTTTTTGAACACTTGGTAACCAAATTAATGCATTATGTAAATCGACAATCAAATGACAATGCATGTACATGAATCAAGTCATTCCCAAAGGTACTTATCTGTATAGTAATGTAGATGTTGGTGACCAACCAATTCCATAAATACTCGCAATATCCTCAAAGCACTCTCTCTCCCAAGACTAGGTCTCAAACACCTCAACTGTGAATATCTCCTTACAAATGAGAAAGCGCACAAGGGAATCAACTTATGCTGAATACATCATGATCAGATCATTTATTCACAAGTTTTACTCATGAGTAGTATCATAGAATAGACTTCATGTCATAATACTTTTGTTAGGCATTCATTAGTACATCTTCGTTCATCCCCATGTACCTGCACCCCAAGATCAAGTAGTGATAGTAGCAAAAGTCCATTTAGCACTCTCTTTGAACTTATCACAACCTTGATCATCGTTTCTTCCTTGCAACCATACACTTCTCATCTTTGGAATTAGATTCATTTGATCAATTTTCTAACATCAAACTATAACTAGATAGATGCAAACATTCATCATCAAAATTCAAACATTTACTAATCCTTTTTCCAAGGTAACAATGATCTTAAAGTCCTATAAGGTAGACATGGTATATATATACCCATAAATGAAAATAGGAAAAAGATCCAATATATGTTTTTCAGGTCCTTCTTGACCTTTTTGATTATGTTTAGACATGTCCCCATTTATTGTTTTTGGAATGAAGGTATGTTACAAAATTACAAGAATCACAACACACACACTTTGCACAAATGAACTAGTAAGAGACATCGACCCTCACATTGAACCAAGTGCATTGTAAAGAAAAAGAACCTACACATGATTCCCATTCGAATGATTGTCCAAGATCAGGAAAGACACACAGTTGGTCAGGATCACATGAATTCTATTCCAACTCTGAGAATGGCATGCATCAGTGCTCTATGGGTTTGGAATCCAAACTTGGAATAGTGAATCGTGGAAATCCAATCCTCTCTCTCTCTCTCTCTCTCTCTCTCTCTCTCTCTCTCTCTCTTATGTTGTGTTGAAATTGAGAGTGATGGGGTTTCCAAGATAAAGCCTTGAGGGCTTGAACCCAAGACACCGCTTGTTGCAGAGTCCCGCACAAACTTTTGGAGTCAAGAGTCTCCATTAATGCTTGGGGCTGATTGGCTAGTCGATTTTCGACTTAGCTAGCCGGCCAAGTTTTGCCATACTAAGGTAGTCAAAAATCGACTTAATTATGCCTCATGGCTCGAGAAGTCTACATGGGACTCATTAGCTAAGGGTGTTTACACACTAAAGCCCCACCAGCCCAAGCTTGAATGATAAGGCCCTTGGCGAGCAGGGGTGCATACACACCGCCATGGGTTGGTGGAGAGAGTCTGGAGCATGTGGCGAATGGTCGTGTGTTCAAGCCCCAGCAGCAGCCAGTTGAGCTTGCATAAAATTCTTTTGAAGAAGAAACCCGCGGCCCAAGCCGTTCGGCAAGGGGTCTTGGTTTGGGGAGGCAGTATGAATTAATCACATCTTGCCATGAGGCAAGACGCTCCTGTCGTGGTCGGTGGGGCGGGTGGCAAGTGTGTGAAGAGCCTAATAGGAAATCCAATCCAAAATGAGAAGACACTACTACTTATATATGAAGTGGAATTTGTGACTACAATTGGCCACCATGAACACCTCGTATCCTCCCATCTCAGTTACGACTCATTCTCTACGTGTTTCCTCACCTTGGAGATTGTCGCACACATTGCCTTCCCTCTTTTCTCCTACATTCCATGCAGCACCTACTTCTTCTCCACCTTTGAATCTCTCTTCTACCCATAACCGCCCCTTCTCCATCTCCTTTAGCATTTCGAGAGAAAAGCTAGACGATGATGATCGCCAGGTATGGTCGGCTTCGTTGTTGAACTCCCAACCCGATAACGAGATTGGTATGATGTGATCCATGCATGCGGCTCATTTCATTCCTGTACTACGAGCTTGGTAGCCAGTTGTTGCTGAAACAATCAGCCGCTTTAACTGAAGAATTGAGATGGGTGTCTTGCCTTCCGTCAGACTCGTGAAGTGCCAGAGCTTGCTGATGACCTTTATTAAACATCAGGCCCTATTCCATTCCAAAGCTCAAGATAGCGACTCAAGAGTTGCGACTAACGACTTCCGAATTTGTCAAATCGTGCGTTCTCCACGAAGATCTTGTTGTATCCACGAGATTAGTAGAGATTAGTAGCATCATTCGCTTACCGTTGTTGGGCAATTCCTAATTATTATTTCAAAACAAAATCCTCATTTTTAATCCGTTCTTGATTGGACAATCATCCCCTGAACTAATTCAATCCGTTTATAGGACTTACGGATTTCCTTTAGTTTGGCAAATAACTCGTATAGAACACTGCTACAAACAATGTCAATTAACGAAAATTGCAATGCACAAAAGTTAACTACTCGCCTCCACTATACACACAACTTCTTTAATACGAACGCCTCTTGTCGATGTTTTGGTATGTACACGACTCCAAGTAGTCAGCGATGCCTGTGCCACCCACGGGTTGGGACAAAGCCCTCATTGGTTTAATGTTTTCATTATAGTTTTGGTCAATAGTGACAAGCGTAACTAGTGTTCAGGGTCCAATCCACGTGCACTATATGTAAAACACGGGGATGAGTAGACAATTAATTGAGTAGAGGAGCCTAAAAAACATTTTGAAGGTATGTTAAAAATTAACTAAACCTTTAACCATGGTTGACACCTAAAACATAACATAAGTAACCCTAGTAATTTAATCCTAATTAGTGATCAGGCTTATCCGCAGTTGACAAACCAGTTCTGCGCTCTTCTTGCTAGCTGTCTTAACCATGCTTTTGGCTGTCACTTCCTGCTGGCTGTTCCTAGACTGCTCTTTTCAATGTGGTTTGCTTACGAGCTACCTTTTTGGACCTAAAACTTTGATGATTTGCCTGAGGATCCCATGGGCTGAATTTGTTTCGGGTTGAAATGACAGGATTTAGTGCCATCTACATTGCCATTTCAAACTTTGTCGCATTCATGTATTGCATACCTTTTGAGGAAAAATGTGATGTTGCCAGACATTCAGTAGCATTCTGGGGTTTTCAGTCCTTCAGCCATGCTCTCCATCATGTTTGGACACCCTTCTTTGGAGATTTTTCTATATTCTTTTCTCTGGATATCCAATATTTTGTAAACCCGCTTTGGAGTTAGTTTCTAGCAAAGGTCACGGGTTTCCCCCTTGTCTATCTCCCATTTCCTTTAATAGGGGAATGTAAATATATTAGGTAACCAGACCGCTCTGGGGTTTGTCTCATTACATCCAGCTGGTGTCCTTTTCTAGTCATAGCATTCGCATGCTATACACACACGCGATATAGAATTTGAAGAACTCTGAATGTTTGTTGAATGTTGCTTTGTCTTTAATGGAAATTTTGAAGTAGGATCACATGCTTTGAAAAGCAGATTGCATTCTCCTTCTTATTAGTGCTCTCTAGATTTAGCGATATGTTATTTGGAACATTGGATATCTATTATCCATTGTTTTGTTTGGAGTCAGGGTTTCTAGCACTCTTGTCCTTGTGAGAGTGCAGCGGAAACGGTGTGTGTGTGTGTGTGTGTGTGAGGGAGAGATGGAACTCGACGTTTCCTCCCCTTCGTTGCCTGCGTCCTTTTCGTCTTCCTTTGCCTCACGCTAGACCACCTCCGTTCCTTTGCAGCTTGCTGCTTCTACTTCGCAACCTTCAGATGTTCCTTGGCAGCCTTCTGCTTCTACTTCGCAAGCTCCATTTGGTCCCGTAAACCCATCGCCAGCCGCCGCCGCTCCGTTTGTTTTTCGGTCAAGTCCTGCTTCTGTCGCAAGAAAGAAACACATTTCTTTCTCTGTATCTTCTCAGCCTGATAAAACTCCTAAGCTTCATAACGGGCACAGTTCTTCTACTTCCTTGCAATGGGACTTGCTTCGACGGCTGTGTGAAGACTCAGTTTCAGAGACGGTCAATTCAGGTCTGTTACTAAATCGGGCTCTATCTCCAGGTTCGCTTATTGAGAGCCTCTCTGAAGCGCAGTGATTTGGAATTTGCATCTACTTCATGGGACGTATCCTCTCTCCTTCTCAGTTGCGTGCGTGGTCTTCTGCAGCAGTTGGGCTTGATCGAATTATTTCTTTTGTTTTTTTGGGCAAAGGTTTCTACTTTGCTCGCTGTGTTGATGTGGAGACAGTGTATAGTTTGGTAAATCAGGCAGGGGTCCATGGTGTAGGCTTTTTTGCTTATGTTATGCCATGGGACCCTCTTTTTGACCCGGCAAAGAACCTCATGCATTACTGCCCAGTCTGGGTTACTTTCAAAGCATTGCCAATACCTCTTCTCCTACATATTTCCTCTATTGCAGCCTTGTTGGGGAAGGTTTTACATCTCCCGAAGCAAGATTTCCTAGTTTTGAGCAGAGATATCTGTGTTTGCATACTTTGGGATATGGAGCAACCTATACCTTCCTGCTTGGATATTGATTTTGGTATGGTGCATCCTTTCCGCATTCCTTTGCAGTTTGCTTCTTTCCCGAATGCCTGTTATAAATGTAGGCAGCTCGGCCACTTCGCTCGGTGCTGCCCCTTGCTCTTACCTCAATCTCACAGCAGTTAATAAACACAAAAAGGAATGGCAACGGGTCCATCCTCAAGGGAAAGCTTCTCTCTCAGTATCTCCTCCCTTTCATGTTGCTAACCCTCCAGAGAGAGTTTCAATTCAGCAGTCTCATTTTAAAGGAGTGGAGTCTCGCCCGCCTGTTTCAATTCAGCAGTCTCATTTTGAAGGAGTGGAGTCTCGCCCGCCTTCTCCGGTCTCTGAATTACAATCTTTTGAGTTACATGTGGATATATCTCCTTCAGATATACATAATGCAGGTGATGAGAATACAGATTTGTCAGAGCAACATAAACAGGTGGATCTTTCTTCTTCGGATCGAGCTCATGATGCCCTTGTGGAACCAACTGTGGATTTGCAAGAGCAAGCTACTCAGACTGTGGTTGTTAATATGGATACTTCTCTTGGACTGGATACTACTCCCTCATCCATGATGAATCTGGTGCCTGCGTCTACTTTTTCTTTGGACTCTTTCCATCCCTGGTTGCGGCAGGTTTTTAACTCTGTGATTCAAAAATTTCGAGTGCCTGCTTATCTCAAGAAGAATCACAAGGGTAAAAAATACCTTCATTTTATTGATGGAGATGTGGTACCTTTACAACAGTTTTTGCAAGCAAATAATCTCACAGTGGTGACTAGATGCCTCCCCAGTGGTGACTAGATGCCTCCCCTGGTGATTTGTGATTATTTTCACTTTTCCAGTTTTCGGTTACCCGCGTGGCTTTTTTTTTTTCCATGAAAAGGACTTCTATTAAGTAAGAACAAAAACCCGCGAGAGCAAGCTCAAAGCAGAATACATCATGAAATCATGAGGATAATAAAAAAAAACCCCTCAGAGTGAGGTGGAAAGAAACCAAGGCTGAGGCTGAAAGTGCCATCTCAACCCTGTAGTAGATTCAGAGAAGAAAGGAGAATCCTTCCATTCCCTGAAGAAAGAAGCCCTCCTAGCTGAGGCTGCACGGGAGCCCCCCTGCATACCCGTCCATACGGCCATCAGAGTGTGTACGATGTCTGTCCAGATACTAGCCAATGTGTGCGAGGGATGAACCTGAGTACCCTCCATAGCCTCTGTGCATCTGGATCTCCAGATATGCCAGGCTGCTATGCTCGCTATAATCTCCCAAGAAGTATCCACAGAGGCATGTACAGCTGTAAAAGGACGGTGTGGAACCACATCCAACGAGCAGAGCTCAACCCGATGACGTCGAACCGAAATGGCCCGGGAGGAGTCAAGTCCCTCATATAAAACCTGAGGTCCTGTAAGAAAAAGCCAAGCCACCGAGCCCCAAGTCATAAAGAGTGGGGAATGGGCAAAGTGACTGAAGATCCTGGCTATCCCCATCCAAATCAATCTCGCCTGTCTGCAATCCCATAAGCAATGCTGAATAGACTCCGAAGCAGAAAGGCAACGAGGGCAAGTAGGGTCGGCTCCGAATCTGGACCTCCAAAGGTTCACTGCAATCCCTCCATGAATAGAAAGCCAAAAGAAGATAGTGATCTTTCTATTCCTGTGGGATTTCCAGAGCCTCCTCCAGAAGTACCTCTGCTGATCCGCAGTAATACCAAAAGTCTCCCAATGAGGAACTCTGGAGGGTCTCCAGCCTCTACTACTGAGCTGAAATCTCCTGGCATTACTGACCGTGTAACGAAAGAAGGGGATGGTCTTCTCTCGATGCCCCGCGTCAATCCACTCCCACTCTCCGGGGTCCCACTGTAAATACCTGATGGGAACTCCTCCATAGAGCCGAAGTCTCCAAGACCCGGTGGAGAGTAACTGGGGGTCAGGGTCTAAGAACCACTCTGAATCTGATCCCTGCATCAAAAGGCCTACGACCCTGATAGGCTGAAAAGCAGACTCAAGCAATATATCATCTGTAGATCTGAGCAATCTGCCACCATCCTGGACACTGAAAACCAAAGCATCCTCCTATGCATCTCGGAAGGCTAAGACCTGAAGTGGAACCCCGCCTTTCGAGAAAGTACCTGCCCAAGTGGAGGTAGTGAGAGGCATATCATCTGTGTCTATCCAAGCCTCTGGAAGGGCTGTCTCAATCTGCAAGATCCTCCCTGCACTCCCTCTGAGATGTCCTGTCAATCTTGACTTGGTTTCCTCTGGAAGCCTACGGAAGGCTTTCCAAGATCCCAAAGAAGAAGCAGGTCCCCTCTCCCACCTGGCCCACTGCATGTAGAGTGAGGCACCCAGTGGTCTGCCACGATCATCTAAAATACTGTCGTTCCACATGATGGGCTGCCTATCAATCTCTTCCCGGGAGGAAGGAGGAATCCTCCGAAGAGAGCTTCTGAAACTAGCCCAAGCTTTCAGAATGGCAACCATGAGAGGGGATGAAGGTGATCTGAGGTGTGCTGAGGTGAAGATCCATCTAACACTGCTCATCCAGTCTCCTCCTGAGGAAGGTGTGCACCTCTGTATGCTGCTGATAAGAAAGTCCTTCCACGGTTCCTGTCCTGGCATAAGTCCTCGCACCACTATCTTGCAAAGTAAGGCTCTGCACTGTAAATCTGGATCAATAATAGTGAGACCCCCATCCTGTGTAGGGAGGATGAGGGTCTCCCAAGCCACTCTGGCTAAGGCATCTGCTGTGCCATCAAGCCCACTCCAGAGAAAGTTCCTGATCGGTCTTCTGAGCTGAATGATGCAGTCCCTAGAACGGCAAGTTCCTGATCGGTCTTCTGAGCTGAATGATGCAGTCCCTAGAACGGCACCAACATGAACAAATAAACCAGGCCGTGGCCAAGAGGACCTGGTTGACCACCACAACTCTAGAGGCAAGATCCAGCTTGGCTGAGCTCCAAAAGAGAAGCTTCCTTCTGATGCTCTCCAACACGGGAGCAAACTGCTGCGTGGTAGAAATACCCAAGCCGACCTGGCAGCCCAAATACCTGATAGGCACACCCCTCTGAACCCAAGTGAACCCTATGTCAAGTCCCCAAACTGGAGTGTCCTCATCATTGATCCAAAAGCCATTGGATTTATGCCAATTTATCTGCGCCCCTGCCGCCAAGCAAAATAAATCCAATGCTGTCCTGAAAGAAGTCAATGTCTGTGGAGAGGCATCCAAATAAATCGCTGTGTCATCAGCCAACTCACTGTCAAGCAGCTCCTCTTCTCTTCTGATAGGAAGTCTCATCCCAAAGATGTCAGCTTGAGATCTAACATAGATGCTCATAGCTTCGGCCACGAATAAAAAAAGGAAAGGAGCAAGGGGGCATCCCTGACGGACTGATCTCGAAATCTGAAATCTCTCACCCCTTACCCCACCAATAAGTACCTGGCTATGGGCTGATCTGTACAAAGAGGAAACACCTCTGATCCAAACATCAGTGAATCCAAAGCGTAGAAGGGTGCCCTCCAAAAAACTCCAATCTACTCTGTCATAAGCTTTTTCAAAATCCAACAGTAGAATGGCAAGATTCTGGCCACTCTGCATGGCCCACTCTGAAGCTTCCCAGAAAGAAAAAATGTTATCAAAAATACTTCTGCCATGCACAAATCCCGTCTGAGTGTCGTGGATAAGATCAGGGAGAAGTGGCTGCAATCGGAGGCTGATAGCCTTGGCCAGAATCTTGTAACAAGTCCCCAGAAGTGTGATAGGCCTCCATTGGGACAATAAATTTCTGCTACCTCCTTTTGGGATAAGGTGGATGAGGCCCTCTGTAAGCGATTCAGGCATCTCGCCAGAGTCCCAAATGGCCTGCATGGCTGAAGTAATATAGTCTCCAATCATATCCCAAAATGCAATGAAAAAAGACGGGGTGAGGCCATCTAAACCTGGGCACTTGCCCTTGTGAAGGGCTGAAAGTGCAGTCCTGAACTCTGTGTTGGTGAAAGGTGCGTCAAGTAGAACATGCATATCTGGATTCACCAACACTGGGATACTCTGCCAAATAGCCTGTCTAGCATCCTCTATATCGTGTGTCTCAGGATCAGCAGTAAGGAGGGTGGCATAGAAATCTGAAGCTATGCGTAAGACGTCATCTGGCTCTGTCTGTAAAACCCCATGTGAGTCAATAAGCTCAGATACACTCTCTCTACTATGTCTAGGGCCAAGAGTAGAGAAAAAGTGTTTATTGACTCTACCACCCATCTGAATCCAGAATGACTCCTGTGCATGAAAGGCATACTCTGCTCTCTGATCAAGCAATAACTGCAGATGAGCCCTCGCTGCAGCAAGGCGCTCTTGAATCCAAGCATCTGAAGGCCGTTTCTGCTCTTCCCTCTGCAAAGCTGCTAACTGCTGGCGAACACCAATCTCACGTCTGAGAATAACTCGTCTTCTGGTGGAAGCAACTGAGCAGTAAAAGTCGCTAATACCAGAGAGGGCAGCGGCTAAATGTGAAGGATGTGGCTGCCCTCCCTGGACATGAGCAAACCATATCCGTAGGGCTGCCTCTGTAAGGTCCTCCTCTGTGTAAAAGGCATCTGGAATCCTGATGCTGGCAGATCGGCCTCTCAAGTGAGGCTCTGAGATAGCCAGAACAACAGGGAAATGGTCTGAGGTGGAAACCCCCGCAGCAATGCATACCGATCCACCTCTGTCTAGTGCCCAGTCATCTACATAAAATCTGTCAATGCGTGCATGAATAGGCATCTGTTGCC
The DNA here is from genome assembly GCF_047967505.1 of Dipteris shenzhenensis. Classification (NCBI taxonomy): domain Eukaryota; kingdom Viridiplantae; phylum Streptophyta; class Polypodiopsida; order Gleicheniales; family Dipteridaceae; genus Dipteris; species Dipteris shenzhenensis. The sequence goes on along the minus strand of NC_141605.1, from coordinate 41,570,446 downwards.
TCCTGTTCGACCAAGAGAACAGGAGGGACTGTGGCTGAATAAGAAAGGCATCATCACACCAAGTATCTCTGCCACAGAAATGGAAAAGGAAGGCATCCCAAGCTGCTCTCTCCAAAGAGTGAAGTCCGCCTTCTCTACCCCCTTTTTTGTCTGAAGGTAACTCGACCATGTTAAAGTCACCTCCAATCACCCAAGAATCCACAATGGGGGCCCAGGAGAGCAAAGTCTTCCACATAAGGACACGTTCCCCTCTAATGTTGGAGGCATATAGGTTGAGGAAGCCAACCTTACGCCCTCCAATCAAAAGAATAATCCACTGAGCTCTAGAGGGGATAATGACTCCGTGCCCAACAACTAAGGGGAGAACCGACTGCGAAACTGAAATAGAAGTGCCTCCCCTAGTGCCCAATGCAGGCGACCAAAAAGTATGTCCTGAAAGCAACTTGCCTGACTTGGCACAATCTCTATAATCCAGCTTGTGCTCTTGAATAAATAATATATCAATGGGACCCCCAGTAACACCTGGATGAAGCTGATCCCGGATCAGCTGTCTACGGCGGCGATGTGGGACGCCACCTAGGCCCTGTATGTTCCAACTGATAATCCTCATCGACGGGAGGATGTAGAGTGGAACACCTTACCCGACCTAGTGGCGGAAACAAACCCCTCAACAGGGGAAGACCTCCTGCTCGAGGAAGGAGGGAAGGAACCCAGTGGAGGAAAGTCAATAGGGGAAAGAATCCTGGCACCTGAAGAAGAAGCCCTGTCAATAGGAAATCCAACCACTGGCTCCCCAAAAGTAGCGGGCACAAACTCCTCCTCTGGGAAATCTGAACTCTCTGCCAAGGCTGAAAACGAGTTCCTGTGGAGCAATCCAGACACCGGAGTACGAAGGATCCCTTGTGAGGGAAGAGGATCAACAGTGTAAGCTATCCCCTTCCCCCTGTCCAAGGGAGGGAGTGAGGAAGGCTCTCTACCCGGTGTCTGCCCAGCCGCGGAAAACTCTCCGTCCTCAAGAGGAACATCTGGCAGTGCTGGATCTAAGGAAGAAGCTGCAACTGGGGAGGAGGTCGAAGCTTCAGCGTCTCGGACTGTGCAAGGTGAGACAGGAAGGACAGCTCGAGGTGAAGCAGAGTCTACTAAGGTACCCTCGTGAACTGAAGGAGGGACCTGCACACGTACTGGAACCCACTGTAAAGCGTCGCGTGTGCCTAAGGGAGGTGGGGGTCGAGGAGCAGGTGAAGGACCTGTACCACCCCCCTGACGAGGCCGAGGAATAGGTACTGGACCTGTACCACCACCCGCGTGGCTTTTTCAAGGGGCCTACTTGTAAAACTTTTTACTTTTGTACTACATGGTGGGTTTTTACCTCTTCTGGGGTTTCCCACACAGAAATATATGGTTTCACTAAAAAAAAAGAGAGTGCAGCAGAAACTGAACAACAAAAGATAGACCACAAACCACAAGAACTGAACTGCACCTTGGAGACAGAGAGAGGTTGCAAGGGATCTCAGGAAAAGTCCCTCTACCGCTGGGTGAAACCTGAGATGAATACAAGGGTGGAAGGGGGGGCCTATATAGGTATCCCCAACCCCCCTCTAGTCGGTCTACTACGAAGGCCGACCAGGCTGTCAAAGGGAGACCGACCAGCAGGTCGGTCCAGCCCTACCCAGGGGCCGGGTGATGAGCCCTAGGAACCTGACCAAACAGGTTGGGTCTACAACAGAGGGTTAGCCACGCTGACCCTCCGCGTTGGCCCAAACTAGGCACAGCCTAGGAATCACAGCACGCAGGCCTTAGCATCCTCTGCATGATGACAGCTCCATGGAGCAGCCTCCGTATGCCTGGAACAGGCTGGAATCTCCAAGAATCCTTGGGAGGGGCACATACCCAGATACACAGCCAAACCCCCTGCTATACAAACCTCACATGGGGCGGGCACACCCACAACAAGGGTCCTCACTCCTACTCTACATCAAGAGATGCTTACTCAAGACCCCCTCTCAATCGTGGATGTAGCATCATCTCCAGGAAGTTGGGTGTGCCACTGGAGCATATGTCGATCCATTGTGTGAAGCACCACTACCGAAGACTTCCATAGAGCAGGTACTCATCGGACGAAGTCCCCCTCTCAGCACGAACCGCTTGCTGGAATCCAAAATTGCAAGCTCCAAGGGCAACATGTACATGGCATACTCCTCTTATCTGGTCCAGTATTAATATCACGATCCAATTGATACTACAATTGCTGTAAGACCTTCTTTCCTACATGGTCACTGCATCATTGAGCTATATAGCCCCGTCTAAGGTCCAATCTGGTTGACTGACACCAAATCGATGAACCATGTGCTCCAGAAACAACAAGGCATCCAAGTGCTCTCTAGTAGGATTAAAAAAATGCAGTGTCTAGAATCTCGCACTAGCAATCATGCAACCCATCCGGATTTCTAGCAGCTCATCATACAATAGTTCAGCATAACAATAGGAAACCCCCTCTAGGTCTGCCATGTCACAACGTCCAAACAAATACAAAATGGTATACATAGGGCCACTTGAGCCAGGAAAAAACTCATGTGGCTCAAGGTCTTGCCTAGAAGCTTGCCTCGAATAAAACTCCTACATCTCTACACCATACGGTAGGTACCGTTGCCACACACAAGCAAGCAATCCTCCATCTTAAACCAAAATGTCTGTTGGTAGCACATCCGACCATGTGCTGTTAGAAGACATGAACAATCTAGGTGATGGCTTCGGAATCTGCTTTAGCTTTCTCCATCCGCTCGATAGTTCTCACTTTTTCTTTGAGGACATTTCCGCCAGTAGTGACGTTTTTGGCCACAGTGATTACATGTACGTGAAGCCTTGAGCGCTTCCTTTTTTGCATCTGTCTTCTTGTTCCTTCCCTTCTGCCCAGATACCAAGGCCTCCGAGCTACTATCTTGGGAAGAACTCTGAAAACGCTCCTCCTGTTTCAGTACCATAGGTACCAACTCCTCCCAAGTCAACGGATTCATCCTTCACTGGTGATCAAGGACGAATAAAATGCGGAGTACTAGGAAGATAATTGGGAAAGCAATATAATGACCATGTCCTCATCTCCTTTCCTATCTAAAAAATCTCTTGCTGAAGCTCCTGGAGCTTGTTGATGTGTTCCCGCATGGATGACGACTTTGCGGGATGCAACACTCTCATTTGAACTTCTAGAGATCCCTCTTCATGGGAGAACTTCTGTTATACAAGGACGCCAAGTGTTCCCGTATCCCTTTGGCTACCGTCATGTGCTTCACATGATTTATAATCTGAGGAGTATAGTTTAAGGTAATGAAAGAGCATACCCTCGCATTGACCTGCTACTGTCACCATTTGGTGCTTCTCCCAGGAAATAAAGAGAAATCTTTATGAGATTGACTTCGGTCAAAGAAAGGTGACTTCGGTTAACTAGAATAAATTTAATTTACTTTGCTTTGCATTGGTAAAAGAGAATTGTGGGGATGGCTGCAAGGGACTAGGATTAGTCCAAGAACTAGAATGCATGTTTTTGACTAACCACTAATGGGTTAAATTGTTGGATAATGTTTATTGACTATGTAGGACCAAGAAGAGAGCAAAACGGCCCAAAATTCAAGGGGAAATACCAAAAAAAAGGTCCCATGAGCAAAAGACCAAGAATCCGATGTTTCACCACTTTATGGTGGGCACACGAGGATCAAAAGCCCATAAAAGGTGGCCCACTTGGAGGAAAGCGCTTTCTCTATGGACAAAAGTAGTAAAGGCTAGCTTTTGTAAAAAGTAGCCTGCAGGCTAGAAAAGCAGGTCTAGCTTTTGGAAAAGCACAAGGTAGACCTAGATTATAAAAGAAGATCCCTTGAGCTCTGAGTTTAGGGAGAATTGTACTGAGCCTCATGCTCTCTCTGCAAGCCAGTTGTACAAAGCTATTCGATTGCAATAATAAAGTCCTTTGGGGGGTCCAGCCCTTATTTTTGGGTCCATCTCCATCTCCCACACCCTTCCTTCATTGTAAATTATGTTCCAGCTTCAATTATTGAGTTCTACCGCCGTTGTTTGGAGTTTCTAGCTTCCAAGTGATGATTATGCTGAAGTGCGAACTGACTACCAGTGCTGCGAATTGATTCCTCTTGTTGAGATCTGAATTCTACAACTACGAATTAACTAGAAGAGTTGCAGCTTGTTTACTGCAAGCGATCTGGGTCCGGTTGACCTTTCAATGGTATCAGAGCTTAGAATTGTCACTTTCCGTAGTGACAATGGTCCCAAGACCAAGAAGACAACAACAATTTTGGAGAACAGAGAGTTTCGATGCCAACATCCCAGCCCAGAGCTTTCGGATTGATCACAAATCAGTTTTGTCACTTAGACAAAACCCATCCCACTTCTTGTATTACTCACTTCTTCTATTGCAAGCACTACGTTCAGCTCTCTTGCTCTCACACTCTCTTTTTCTAACATTTGGTATCAGAGCAGCAAGACCCTGCTCCTAGTTCCCTGCCTTGCTCCCTGCTCCTTGCCCGCAAGCTCTCCCTGCTCGTAGATCCCGTTCGTGTAGCTGTACTATCCTGTGCCGTACAACGTATGGACTTCCGTACTACAGCTCGTCGTCAGCAGCTCGTTGTCTGTACAGTAGCTTGACTTTCGTATTGCAGGCGTCAAATCTGTATTCGTCTGTACGTTGCTGTCTGTACAGTCGTTTTCGTACAGTCGCTGTACACTCCGTACCATCGTACGATTCCATACCGTTGCCTTGCGCTGCACGTGTGGCACTTGCAAATCGTCCATACAACCGTACAGGTTTCCATACTTTCGTACATTGTACATCGTACGTACGGATTTCCGTACATTTTGCAGGCCTTTGTACTTTTGGTTGGCATCCGCACTTTTGTGCAAGTTATATTCTTGCAGGTACTCGAGCAGTTGTTTTCTGGCAGGCATTATCTGCAGATAGCCATTGTTTGGCTTAGATCTTGCAGAGAATTTGGGGCATTCTGTATTTGTTGGCAGACATTGCAGGTTGTCCAAAATTTGGGGCTTTTGCAATCACACTGCAATTTTGCAGTGAAATTTGGGGCTTTTGTAGGCATAATTCAATTTGTGCGACATTTGGGGCTTTGAGATCATTTGCCCTCTTTTGTATGCAATTTCCCACAAGAAATTGGGGCTTTTGCATTTGGGTTGCAATTTTGTTGGTAAAAGGGCATTTTGGAAGTTTGCAAATAGTTATGAACTCAGTACGAGAACTCAGTACGAGTCAAATTGCAGACTTTTGCCACTTTTTGCAGATTCTATTTGTAGATTTTTGGGGCATTGAGCAGAGCAGTGTGGTGCATTTTGAGCCTTTGACAGGTTGTGACAGTATTTGTCACTGTGGGCATATTATTCTTTGTAGATTTAACTTGTGCATTTTATATCCCAAGAAGGGATTTCACCGGGTCTGTCTGCTGTATTTTTTCTGAGATTATCTGGTGAAAATGGCTCAAAACAACTCAAATGAGGTGTTCAGGGTTCTCACACAGGAGGATAAGTTGGATGGCACCAACTACTTTTTGTGGAGTTTCATGGTTCGCAATATCTTGGTTGGTAGAAATCTTTGGGATTATGTCAATGGAGATGAAGAAAGACCAGATACAACGCCTATACCTGTCACTCCTACAGCTAGAGGCAGGGGTAGAGGTACAAATACAGCACAGGTGATTGGAGCAGCCGATCCAGGAGCTCCCACAGCAGAGCAGAAAAGATGGGACTCCAGAGATGCACAAGCTCTTTCAGTAATTTCTCTTTCTGTCAAGAGGTTCATTATACCTTATATTCGGTCATGCAAGACATCTATGGCAGCTTGGGTAATACTTGAAAGTATGTTTGCAGCAAGGAACGATGCCAGGGTTTCCTTTCTGAAGCGAGAACTTTCCCATACACATATGGAGGAGGGAGATTCCATGAATTCTCACCTCACAAAGCTTCAGGATCTCAGGGAACAATTGCTGAACATTGATGAAGTCATTCCGGATTCAGAGATGATCTCCACCACTCTGAACTCTCTTCCCGAGTGCTATCTCGGTTTCCACACCTCACTAAATTTGTCATTGAGGGGGGGCAGCAATCCTCTCTCCTTTCACGAGTTGGTAGGACTTCTGTTGCAAGAGGAACAAACACACAAAAATATGGCAACCGCGGATTCAGAGATGATCTCCACCACTCTGAACTCTCTTCCCGAGTGCTATCTCGGTTTCCACACCTCACTAAATTTGTCATTGAGGGGGGGCAGCAATCCTCTCTCCTTTCACGAGTTGGTAGGACTTCTGTTGCAGGAGGAACAAACACACAAAAATATGGCAACCGGGGCTGGCGAGCATGCTATGCTCTCTAAGTTCAAGCCCAAAGGTAAAGGGCAGCAAAAGCCACATGCCCATCAGCCCACACATAAGCACAGGGTGATACAAACAAGCAGAAAAAGAAGGGCATCTGTCATTATTGCAAGAAGCCAGGTCATTATAATAGCCAAAGAAAAGAAAAGGGATTCTGGTATGGCTGTATGAGATGCATCAGGTCCACATTGCCATGATGGAGGAGATGTTGCAGCCAACTTGGTTGAAGAGCACTATGCCTTTTTGTCTTGCACTTCAGATTTTTCAATGGGTAGCTCAGATACTACAGCCACTAATGATGATGACCCATATGCTTTTTTGACTTGCAGTTACGATCCTTCAAAGGATGAATGCTCTTTCAGTGTTGATGAAACACTACATACTTGGTATTTTGATAGTGGTGCTTCAAAGCACATTACTTCCAAGAAAAATCTGTTTGTAACGCTGCATTCTTCACCCACCAAGAAGAAGGTAACTTGTGCAAATAATTATTCAGTGTGTGGAGTGGGAGACATTATTCTCACATCCACTGATGGCACAGATTTCAGAATTTCAGATGTACTCTATGTGCCAAGTATAAAGAAGAATTTGCTTTCAGTGTCCTCACTCAATAGAGGAGGATTTCAGGTTGTTTTTGATGATGACAAGTGTGCAGTCAGAGACAAAGAAAATGAATATGATTTCAGATTGTCTGGCACTTTGTATAGGCGTCTTTTTCAGCTTGATTTATATTAAAAAAGATCCCATCTTGCATTATTAGTTAGCACTCCCACTGTTGCGATGCAGAATGTGGACTATGCTATCCCGTAACCCACGTTAACCTGCTATCCAACCCTAGGTACACCATGCACATGACATTAGTTGTTAACTTTTCCATAAGAGTGTCAAAAGTTGTCCTTTACCGTTCTTCCCACCTGAAGACTACGCATTCCTTAGTCAAATCATGCGATGGGGCTGCTATATCAGCAAAGTGTTAGATGAATCGCCTATAATAGGAGCAAAGTCCCAAGAAATTGCGTACTTCATGTACTGAACTGAGTTCTGGCCATTGATGAATGGCTTTAATCTTAGAAATATGCATATATACACATACATACATACATACATACATACATACATACATACATACATATATATATATATATATATATATATATATACATATATATGTGTGTGTGTGTGTGTCCATCTGAATCCTCTCCTTGGAAATGATATGACAAAGGTAATGGATCCCATTTAGAAAGGAACACTGCGGCGATATGCCTCTTATGTTCCTCTTCAGAGCTGGAAAATACTAGAACGTCATCAAAGAAAGTACTTGTAAAATGCCTGTAGAACCTGAAAATCCGGTCCATCATTCAATTGAAAGTGGTTGGTGCGTTTGTCAACCAAAAGGCATGAATGATACCCACTCACATCAATCCTGTCGAAGATCGTGGCTCCTTTCAATCTATCAAGAATGCTATCCATGCGAGGGATATGGAACCTGTTATTAATGGTCATCTTGTTGAGAGCTCTATAGTCTATACACATTCAATATAACCCATCCTTTTTCTAGACTAGCAACACTGGGAAACAAAAAGGAGAAGAATTGGGTCGGATGAGTCCATTGGACAGCAAATCCTGTACTTGTTCCATGATCTCCTTGCTCTGGGCTGCACTCACCCGATAGGGTGGACGATTTGGGGGATGACTTCTTGGAATGGGGCTCAACGGTGTGATCCTCGAGCAGCCCTGGAGGTAGCTCCCTTGGCAAATATCTGAAAAGAAATCTTTGAAAGTATCTAGAAACTGAAATCTCTCTCTATCGTGATAATAAAATTCAGCTTCTACTTTATCTCCTTTTTCTCTAACAAAAATCATGTAAGCAGAAATAGAACTTTTTATTGCTAGTGGTCTCTCCTCTTCCTTTGGCAACAATCCGATGCTCCTTTGTCTCTATGCTTGAAAACAAGCATTCTCTTTGGCATCACAAGATGAAACCCTTTCTATGGAACCAAGGCATTCCCAAACCTACATCGAATCGGTCCAAAGGTGGAACAAAGAAATCTTCTTGATCCACTTAATCCTGCACATGAATTCTCAGCTTGCCAATAAGTGGAGTTACTAGTACTGATTCTCCCTAAAAGATATGTCGGACATCAAGAGGTTGTTCGAGTTCTAACCACAAGGTGTCGGGCACAGATACTAGGATGTAAGCCAACCCTATACTTTCGAAGCTTAGTCGTTTTTGAGACATCTTTGAAGGGAGTGGTTTGAAGATAAGCCATCCAAAACTTTTGATTATAAGCCTCGATAGTATCTGAAGCTGTCATACTCGCACTTTCCCAAGCTGTGTGGACATCATTGTAGAAATCTTTAGGCAAGAAGTGCTCATAGAACTATTTCTTGATATCTTTCCACTTCTTTAGTGCTTCATCTACAACCAAAAGAGCTCCCCACCATGCACTGACGTTGTTTGTCAGATGTAGACTTACTATCTTCAACCTTGACTTCTCTCGGTAGCATCCCGTTTTGAAAGCTATATCACTAGCAGATAAATCACAAAGCTTTTTCACTAACTCCATACTTTCCATCAAAAGTGGTAAACTTGATGGACTTACCACCTTCTTTGAAGTCTTTGCTTCTGGATCAGGATCTCCTTCTTTTTCATCCATGACAGGAACGTTCTTTAGAGGAAGAAGAAGAAGAAGAAGATGAGGAGGAGGAGGAGGAGGAGCCGTTGGTCGAGGGCGGGCGGGCTGGGACTTGGGGATCTTCGGCCATGCTTCTTTGAAATCTTTGCTTCTAGATCAGGATCTCCTTCTTTTTCGTCCATGACAGGAACGTTCTCTAGAGGAAGAAGAAGAAGATGAGGAGGAAGAGGAGGAGGAGGAGAAGGAGGAGGAGGAGGAGGAAGAGGAGCCATTGATCGAGGGTGGGCTGGGACTTGGGGATCTTCGGCCATGCTTCTTACTCCATTTTCCATGGGACTTTAAGCTCCTTCTTCTTTCTCTTGAATTGTGCCAGTGCCAGGAAGATATTAGACTACGGGAATGGTGCCGCTTGCTTCCTTAGGAACAATCATGGTTTAGACAAGTGTGGACCCTCAAAAAGATGCCGAGATCATGGGATCTTCTTCAAAACTTCCAATTCCTAGATTCTGGTCTTTACAAAATCTTCATCAAGGTCATCGTCGGACGCCTCTGACTGGGCCATCTAGTGGCTGAATTGCCATGTTCCGAAACCATATGGAATCAAGTTTGGCTGAGCCAAGACAGCCAATTGGCCCCACTCATCTCAAGGAGGTAAATGCTTACAGGTGAAGATGGGAGCTGGCCCAATGCGCAATGAAATAAGGGTGGGAGTGGCTTTTGTGTTAGAAAAAGAGAGTGTGAGAGCAAGAGAGCTGAACGTAGTGCTTGCAATAGAAGAAGTGAGCAATACAGTGGGATGGGTTTTGTCTAAGTGACAAAACCTTATCCTTCACTAACCGTAGTTAGTGAACTAACTGTGGTTAGGGGAAAAACCTCTGAATGAGTGCCCCTTACCTACTTATTACATTATATTGATCACTGCTAAATTATAATAATAATTCTAACACCCCCCTGTAGTGCTAATGTCATGTACAAGGAAATGATCAATTGCCAAAAGGAGATAAGTTCAGGGCACTGCGAAATGCCTCAAACTTTTCACGTGGAAGTGCTTTGGTGAAGATGTCTGCAACATTGTCATGTGTTGACACATAGATCATACTGATCTCCCCTGCATGCAACTTCTCTCTGACATAGTGATAGTGAACCTCAATGTGCTTCGTGCAAGCATGAAACACAGGATTCTTTGCCATTGCTATAGCACTCTGACTATCAGTGAGAATGGGAGAAGGACCCTCAATGAAAGATGAAGATCAGCAAACAAACGACGCAGCCAAACACATTCAACTGTCGCTATGAAAGCTGCCCTGTACTCAGCTTCACATGAGGAGGTAGCCACTGTAGATTGTTTCTTGCTCAACCAAGAAATGCAAGCATGTCCTAGACTGCAAGTCACCCCCCCTGGGAAACATCAAGCCAAAAGACTTTGTACCTTGCAAGTAATGGAAGATGCATTTTACCGTGTGCCAATGCATAATCTTTGGACTGTGCATATACCTGCTCACTTGAGAAACTGAAAATTGAATATCAGGTCGTGTATTGCAGAGATAAATGAGGCATCCAACAGCCTGACTATAGAGTGTGACATCAATTGATTCACCCGCATCATGCATTGTAAGCTTCAGCCCCGGCTCCATGGGAGTGGACATAGGCTTGCAATCATGCATCTTGAATATGTCCAAGAGCTTTTGAACATACTTGGATTGAGACATAACAATGCCACGTGTCTTTTGAATAAACTGGATCCCCAAAAAGAAATGTAACAAGCCCAAGTCTGACATATCAAATGTAGCTTTCAATTGGGCCTTGAAATCTGCAATTCCTCATTTGATCCGGTGAGCAGCATGTCATCTACATAAAGAATGATGACCAGAATATCCCCCCCATCCTTCTTGATGTAGAGGGTGCTCTCAGTTGAACTATTGTGCAGCCCCTTGCTGGTCAGAAAGGCATCAATTTTGGCATACCATGCATGTGGGGCTTGTTTCAGCCCATACAAAGCTTTATTCAGCTTGCATCCCTGAAGTGCATTTCCTGAAATTTCAAATCCTGAACCTCTTCCAACAAGTCTCCATTAAGGAAAGCTGTTTTAATGTCCAACGGATGAACATTCCATTCAAAATTTGCAGCCATGGCTATAACTGACGTGATGGTGGTCATCCTGGATGTAGGAGCAAAAGTCTTCTCATAATCTATGCCTTTTTTCTGAGCATATCCTTTTGCAACCAGCCTTGCCTTGTACTGATCAATGGACCCATTTGGCTTTCTTTTGACTTTGAAAACCCACCGTGTACCTATGGCATTCTTACCTGGTGGCAAATCCACAACATCCCAAGTCTGATTTTTATGAATGGACTGCAACTCATCGTGCATGGCATTCATCCAATGCACATTATCTTTTGCTTCTTCAAATGTCTCAAGCTCCTCCTCATCAAGAAGAGTACCTGCATAAGCTGATTCAACTGAATGAGCTTCCTCCATGTGCCTTACTGCATTACGAGTTCTGCCAGGCAATGGAGCTTCAAGCCTACTCTCCCTGAGAGTCTGAAGCAACCAATGCGGGACTGTTTTGGCTGCATGTATCTCTTGAATTTCTTGCCTGACAACTTTATCCATACCTTAAGGTTGTACCAATTCAGCTGGGGGCTGAAGCTGTACTTGTGGAGCTGGCAGAGGTTGCTGTAAATTCTGAGTTTCAGTGGGGGAACCAAATGCTATAGGAAGCATCCCCTCAAACACATCTGAAAAGGACGGAATCTGAAATTCAGCATTTGTATGTGCAGAATTTTCAGAGAATATGACATCTCTACTGACAAAAATCTTGCATGTAGCAGGATTGTAGAGACGATAGCCTTTGCTTTGTGAACTATATCCCACAAAAATAGTGCCTTATCTGACAACTTGTGTCTGAACTCCACAGGCACGTGGGCATATGCAACACAACCAAAAACTCTGATGTGGTCCACTGAAGGCTTTCTCCCATGCCATGCCTCATAGGGAGTGATTGTCTTTAAAGCCTTTGTAGGAGCCCGATTTAAAATATAGTTGGCACACATGAGGCCTTCCAGCCAAAACCTGTGAGGCAACTTCTTACTTGTGAGCATGCATCTATCCATTTCCATGGCGGTGCGATTCTTCCGCTCAGCTTTGCCATTCTGTTGAGGTGTAAGCCTCACTGTAAGCTGATGCATAATGCCTTTTTCTTTCAGAAATGTCTCAAATTCATGAGACATATATTCCCCCCCTCAATCTATACGAAGTGTCTGCACCTTGAGTCCTGTCTCATTCTCAACCATAGCCACAAAGTGTTTGAAATGCATAAACACTTCTGATTTTGCCTTGAGACCATAGACCCAAGTGTAGTTGGTAAAGTCATCTACGAATGTAACAAAATAGAAATAACCCCCAAAAGTAGGTGTCCTCATGGGACCGCAGACATCACTGTAAATAAGCTACAATTTTCTTGTAGCTTTCACTGTACCATCCTTCTTGAAGGGAAGCCTATGCATTTTGCCAAGAATGCAACCTTCACATGCATGAGGAGGAGGTGACTCCAAAGGAGGTAATGCATCAACCATATCATGCCTCTGAAGTGTCATTAAGCTGCCATAGCTCATGTGCCCATACCTGGCATGCCATACTGGATGGCTATTTTTAGCTAAGATTATTAAATATAGAGATTGATTCATATATAGTGCTCGCTTTATATGGAGGGAGCTATTCATAGCATTGTGCTATCTATAGCGGGTTTCCTTCTATATAGAGGGAGGGCCAGTGCTATTGTGGAGATTAGTTGAGTGCTCCTCAACTGATGGATGGGACTTGGACTCAGGCCGGGACTCTGGCCATCTACATGGCGGATCATAGGTGGTGTATCGAAGGTCCTATGGACGGGCTCAGGTGGTATGGGATGCCTGGGTTAGATACGGGCCTATGGATGAGTCGAGCTGTAGCCCACGTGCTCGGGGGTGGTCGGGAGGGTCGAGGCACCTGCGCTATGTTTCTGGTTGTATTGAGGACGAGATTCTAGGTCAGTGATAGGGTCAGATCCTGCGGGGTGGTGTCATTTCGTATCACAGCCGTCCTATCACGATTGAATTAAACGCGAGGTATGCAGAAAGGATGTCTTCCAGGTACGCTTTTTGAGATTGCTCTTGCAAAACTGAATTTCCGCTCATGTATGGGCTGAATCGTTGGCTGATGATGTGCGCTCATGTTTGGGAGAGTTGTGGAAGAAATAGAAGTCCATAGGCTGTGTGCTCTCTCTCGGTTGCTACATGTTTGGAAATTGTGATTCCCTGAGAAGGGTAGGCGATGAGAAGACTTAATGCTTTCAGCAAGAGATATGAGGATGGATCATTTCTGACCTATAACTACCCACGCTTGGGTTGTTGATGTGATTGGCTGTGTGGGGACGCGTGAGAGTGGGCTGGTTAGGGAATGAATTCGCTCTAGGTTCTCAAGGATGAGATTCCTACCCTAGAGACCTAGATTTGTTGCAGTTGAGAAGTAGGAGGAAAGAGAGGGTGTTCATAAGCCAGAGAACGGCTTGTGTAGGAGATTCGGGCATCAGAGACAGGGGCGATATGATTGGGGCAGGCGCTTCTTTGGGAAGGAGTGTATGGCCTGATTTTAGCGTGTTTTGGCTATTTTTGGCTGGCTGGAGAAAAGCGGGTCCGGATCTATTAAAAGCGAGACTGTTTTTTGGTTAAAAAAGCAGGTTGTTTTTTTGTTTTTCTTTAGCAAGGAAAGCACTTGCTCTAAATCAAGCACCCACCCTAAATTCGCCTAGCTTTTGATGGCCCTTCCTGGCTATTTATATACCCGTTTCTCTCTCACTTCAGCACTTCAACGGATGAAGGCAAATTCCCCACCCTCTTTCTGTCTGAGATCAGCCTATCAGATTCCGCCATCTTTCTTGCTGTCCTCTACCTGCCTTCTTCCTTGATTCCACACAACACCAGATTCTCTTTTGCTAGTGTGAAGAGCACGTGTTTGGACGCTGTTGTTTTTCTTCTAGTCACTCTCCCGTGCGAGATATTTTCCAGCCATGGAAGGACATCAAAGTAATGAGACACCTACGTTGGATTACTGTTTTATTGAGATGGAGGATGAGGCTACATCGGAGGTTATTCCTCGTAGACCTCATGACCTGCTACGAGAGATGGATTCCTTGATGGATGAACTCTGGGCAGCTCTTCACTACTATAAAACCCCTCAGTACCAGAAATATATTGAAGAAGGCTCATGCTGTTCTAAATGTAGATAGCTTGTTTTAAAGTCTTTATACCGCTTCCGTGCTATTGAGAAGCGATGAAGAGGTTGACATCCTCAGTGTTGACCGACACCCAATTATTTTTGGCTCGACTGGATCTTTTGAACCATGTTTGGTTCAAGAAGCTTCCCAATTTTGTATGAATTGTAAATTATCTTGTTATTAAATTGACCAAGTTTTGGTTAATTTGGGTTTGATTTGTAACTAGTGGCCTTTATAATTTGATTGGTTTTTTCAAATTATATAATGTTTACTTTTACTCCATATATCTTACAGTTTTTTAGATATATGGTACATTGAGGATGCCTGAGACTTTGTTACATCTTAAACTGGACTTAACTAAGACAATTAGATTTCCCTTTTTTGAATCTTGGTGCGTAGATTCTTGTTTGGTTTCTATTTGAAGTTTTGATCTCGATGTGATTGTGAGTTATGATGTTTCTTCGAGTTACGTATGAAGGTTCTTATTGATTAGACCAGGATGAGTCTTGATGGATACCTTCTTTGAATCATGTCCAAAGGCGGGGTCATTCTAATTCTCACTCTTTTAGCCCAAGGTCGTGGATAGTCAGGATTCAAGAGTTGTTAGGGATGCTACCTGCTGTTTTCTTCTTTGACCTATTGGTTGGGATATTATAACACAAGGGGGTGATATAATCACATTAAGAAAAGGATTGAGAATGGATTTGCCACCCTGACTCAATCTGGGATCATCTGAGTTGAAGAGGGATTGGCCACCGGATTTACTCATATTGTCCACTGAGTTTTTTATTTGCAGTATACTTTGGTGGTATGGGACACTAAGGTATGTTACATTTAAGATTCTCTGATGTGGTGGTATAATCCAGCATGAAATAATACCCAAGGACCTCTAGGGTGAAGTACAAGTAGGCTGAATTCAATTGGGGGCAACCTGATCAGATTTTTTACGAGGGCTGACTAAGATTCTTTACCCTGAGAGAAGCCATGTATTTTTTGGGCTCAACCCTGGAGCTCCATAGTCTAGACTGAATCTCAGGGAGGGTTACCACATATCTTTTGATGATGGTCTATCAGTGCCTTGCTTGGAACTTGGTGTTCCTAGATAAGAGATCCTAAGAACTGGATGATCCTGTGCTCAGAGCGGTTTATTGTGCACAAGTTTATACAGGATATTCATTAGTGGATCTTGTTTTAAGAGATTTCGGATAGTATGTTTCCGTAGTCTTGGGATCACATAGGATTTACTCCTATGATGGTTGACTCTATACATGTCTAGAATAGTACCATTGACTGCATATAGCCAATTGAATTTTTACTGATTATCCTCGTGTAGGGGCATTCCAAGGATAGATTAGGGGACCATATCTTTGGTCAAGATTTTGCCCATTGATACTTCCATGAAGATTCTTCCATCATGAGTTATGAACGGATACCTAATTGTTCTGCGATGGAAAGTTTGTCATGTATTTCAACCCAAGAATTTGAATTACAAGGGTATTCTGTTGAGGGATTTTCTGAATACTAACCATTATGGATGCGCATGATCATCAGCATCGTATATTACGCTGAATACGGAATCGCTCTGAATAAGTAATTCAGGACATTAGGGTTGATAGAAATTGCAACCCAAAAATTGACCTCAAGGGGTTTAATTGATGGGGTTGTTCGAACAATGATTCCTCGATCTCAACCTAAGATTTTGAGTTCAAGGATACTCAATAGATAAGGTTGATAGAATCATTTACCTTCAGGTACAGATTTACCATGCTTGTGTACGGATATGTCAACGGAATTAACTGTGTGGTTTCAAGGGTTACTTGATTTCTCGAGGAGAATACTCGATGATACGTAACCTTGTTTAGATTGAGAGATTTAGTTTCCTTGGGTTGGTTATCAAAGATTGTGGCTTTGGCCTTAGATTTTCTTTGATTTGAATCTCATGGAAAGTATAGCACACTCAAACTGATAGTCAAAGTATAGTTATTGGCATGACTCATCTTCACAGAGAGTTTTCGGGGTTTTTGGTGAACTCAGGAGTGAGTTCTTAGAGGAAGGGGAGTATGTCATGTGCATGGTGTACCTAGGGTTGGATAGCAGGTTAACATGGGTTACGGGATAGCATAGGACTTGATGGCTATTTTTAGCCGAGATTGCTATATATAGAGATTGATTCATATATAGTGCTTGCTTTATATGGAGGGAGCTATTCATAGCATTGTGCTATCTATAGCGGGTTTTCTTCTATATAGAGGGAGGGCCAGTGCGATTGTGGAGATCAGTTGAGGGCTCCTCAATTGATGGATGGGACTTGGACCCAGGCCGGGACTGTGGCCATCTACATGGCGGATCATAGGTGGTGTATCGAAGGTCTTATGGACGGGCTCAGGTGGTATGGGACGCCTGGGTTAGATACGGGCCTATGGATGAGTCGAGCTGTAGCCCACGTGCTCGGGGGTGGTCCGGAGGGTCGAGGCACCTGCGCTATGTTTTTGGTTGTATTGAGGACGAGATTCTAGGTCAGTGATAGGGTCAGATCCTGCGGGGTCGTGTCAACTGAGCTGACCCTTGTTGTTCTAGACCTACACAAACCCCTTTATGTGGATTGTGATGCATGCGGAGAGTGTGTGAGCTGCTCTTCACGAGGATAGTCATGTTCTGGCCTACAAGAGTCGGAGACTGTGTGATGCTGAGAGGTATATGTGTATTTATGAGAAGAGATGCTGGTTGTAATTCATGCCCTTACTATTTGGAAGCATTATCTTCTTGGAGCTGATTTCACTGTCTAGACGGATCATCAGAGCCTTAGGTACTTCTTGATACAGACTAAGCTCTCCGAAAAGCAGATAAGGTGGGCAAACTTCTTGTCCATGTTTCATTTTCAGATTGTCCACACTATAGGAGTCCAAACGAGAGTAGTAGATGCTTTATCTAGAAGACCCCATGTGAACAATGTCACCATAGCTTATCACAAGGACCTCGAGGAAATGAAAGATCTTTATTTGTAGGATTCGGACTTCGGGGAGATCATGAGGAACATTCAGCAAGGACAATCATCCAGCCAGTATTCACTTAGGGATGGGTACCTCATGAAAGATGATCACCTTTGTGTGACCAAGAGCATGCAAACAAAGTTTTGGAAGAATGTCATGCCCCTCCATATGCAAGTCATCGTGGTATTTCTTCTACTACCCAAGCTATTGAGAGGTACTTCGTTTGGCCATGAATGCAGAAAGATATCAACAAGTTCGTGACCCATTATCTTACATGCCAAAAAGTTAAGTGCGACAAACAAAAGACTCTAGGACTCCTAATGCCGCTTTTGATACCACAGAGGCCACGGGAGACTATTGCTATGGATTTTATGTTTGATCTTCCACGATCAAAGAACAAGAATGATGGCATATGGACCATAATTGACAGGTTTAGCAAGCAAGCTGACTTCATTCCAGTCAGGAAGACTATCAAGGCAGACCATATGGCCAAGTTATTTATGGCACAGATCTTCCAGCACCATGGGATGCCTAAATACGGTCAAAGAGAGAATGGTAATTCCATGGCGCTAGACCTTTTAAAGTGTTATGCTTCTGAACAGAAATCTGAGTGGCAAAAGTATCTTTCACTAGTGGAATTTGCATACAACACCCCACTCACAACTCTATAGGAAAAGCCCCTTTCAAAGTAATATATGGGAAGGTGGTTTACCACCTATTTTTAGGACCAAGGACGAGATATTTGCAGCTGATCAATGTGTCCAACACCTCGATACAGCCTTCTCTTAGGTTCGGACAGCAATTGAAAGGTCACAGCAAAAGCAAAAGAAAGCTGCAGATAAGCATAGGAGGGAGATGAACCTCTAAGAAGGAGATTGGGTACTCCTCAAGTTTGAGAAAGCCAGGCTTAGAAAGATGAAAGGAAAAGAAAAGGTATATCCAAAGTTGTCTCCTAGATACATGGGCCATTCCTTAGTGAGCCCATAGATGAAGTCACATATCGACTAGAGCTACTAGAGACTTGGAAGATTCACAATGCTTTTCACATGAGTCTTTTAAAGAAGTATTAAGGACCAGAACTCATAGGACCAGTTCAAGAAGGACCACAAGAAGTGGAAGAAAGGGAGATCCTCCAACTAAAATAGATTGTATATCACATAGAGAAAAAGGTACCCTAGAGGCAAGGTTACCCGCAGGTACCTTGTCAAGTTCAAGAACTATTCGGCATTCGATGCGAAGTGGGTGAATGAGTTCTTTTCAGAGTATCCTCAAGTTTTACAATTGTATCAAGAAGCTTTTTAGTTGAGGGCAACTGATGAGAAGCCGAGGGGATGTCACCAATTGGTGCTTCTTCCAAGAAATAAAGAGGAATCTTTATTAGATTGACTTTGGTCAAAGAAAGTTGACTTTGGTTAACTAGAATAAGTTTTACTTACTTTTGTGTATCTCCTATTTCCTTTAATAGGGCTGTAGAAGTTATGTAACCAGATCTGATTGGGGGTTGGCCTCATTACATCCAGTTCTGTGTCGATGCAAGTGGATTCTTCAAACTTTAAATTTCGTTTATGTATAGCATGTGAATGCAATGTGAAAGTTGAATGTCTCTGAATCTTTAAATTGAAAATTTGAAGTAATATTGTCTTGCCAAAATTTTAATATTTATAGTAACATTTACATGCTTTAAAAAGTTGATTGCATATTATGCTTCCTACACATACTTTGGCACTAGTGTTAAATAGTTGCGGCGGACATCTGCTTGGCCATTAAGAATCTGGGGGGGTGGGAACCTCAGGTGATATGAGTGCATGCTCAGCCAAAAAGCTGAATGAGGATGAATTACATTTAAAATTTGTAAAATAAAATCCTTCAGAGTCATTGCTCATGAGAAGCGATGGAGTTCTTTTTATGGCTGGTTTTTTGCCCTAGGCGAAGGACAAGCCTGCAGGAGTGTGCCTTATGTAATGGAGGTAGCTTCGGCTTCAAGAGAAGCAAGTTTGTGGAGATGTGCTAGAAGGATATGTGGCTTAATCTTCATCCATAAAACTTGAGCGCCCTTTTACATCCACCTTTTGCTAAGGGCTGTATGTCTTCTCTTAGTGGTGTGGAAATGGGTGCACTTTTTCACTTGTTCTGTATTCCTGTTTCGAGTTGTGGGGCCATCTATTCCGGGTTCTAGGTCCATTCATCTTAGTGTTCTGGGTCAATTTGTTCCAGGTTTTACTTTTCCAGATCCATTAGTCCTAGGTCCATCTGTTTCGGGTTCAAGTGTTCCAGGTCCATTTGTCCCGGGTTCAACTGTTCCAAGTTCACCAAGTGTTCTGGGTACATCTATTGCAGGTTCATTGTTCGGGTCCATCTGTCCAGGGTCCTTCTGTTCTAGTTTCAGGTCCATCTGTTCTGGGTTCCGGGTGCATCTGTCTCGAGTTCAATGTATCTAAGTCCCATTCTATATACTCCGGGTTTTCAGTACACTTGCTCTGGGTTCACCATTTTTGGGTTTCCGGGTGAATCCCAGTCTGGGTTACTTCTGTACCTTATCCATTGATATGACATAATAAACAAATCATTTTTCTTCACTAAAAAAGAGCATCTATCCTTTGTCTACTTCCCCCAAGCACCAAGCCTTGCTCTATGTGGTGATCCATAACCCAAAGAATAGAATATACAAAAGTCATAGGTGCGTGCTCATGTGACATGCTTTTAGTGGCCCTTCCACCAATATTTTCTTTCTTTTGACATGCGTCGACCCTTTTCCTCTTCCTCCAATGTGACGGAGATGGTGCCACCCATGGGGGCTGACTCAATCCCATTTCTTTTTTTGCAAAGAGACTCGATCCCATTTCTTGCCATGTCCACTCAAGAGGAGATCTCTTTGTCTTGTCTATGCGCTCACTTCATCTAGCTGACCTTATTTGCGTGAGAAAAGACTCCCTTGGGTGTCAGCATCTCCTTGCTGCTGCTGTGAGACTGTGCTCTTGTATGCAGTAAAGCTTGTAACCTAAGCCAATCTCTACGTTTGGTTTCCTATTCTATTGGATCAACCGACTTCCTTTGCATGCCAAAGAATCACTGTCACTCTTACTTTTTCTTGCGAGCTAGTTTGCCACTCGTTTTTCTTGCCTCGTATATGCGCGCACACCCTCGTCTCTAACTGCTTTCCTTATCATTCCCTTTCCAGGCAGTGCTCCATGCTTTCTGTTCCTCTTTAAGGCACCTCTCAATCGATTCTTCTTCTCCTCTTGGATTCTGTTTTTCACCCTCTTGGCCAATAGATTTAACTCATGAGTGTTCCTTCAAGCAAATCATTATTTGGAGGATGCAGCTCTATCTTTGTGGATTCCTGTCTACGTGCAGGCGAGCGAGCTAATAATAGATGTTGTTTGCTATCCTGGAGTGTTGTATAGGTTTAACAGTATCTTTAAATCTGAATGATTAAGGTAATCCTCGAGGATACCTGAAATGTTTAGTGTACTAGGACCAGATCCCTACAGGTTCCAAGTGCTGTACACTTTTTAGCAGAACAGCTGCAGCAGTTAAAACCAGACTTTTTACAATGGCTCGCATTTCGAGGTGATCTTTGAAAGAATTATAAACAAGTGTTGAGGCGTGATTAGGCAGTGGCTTTTTTTGGACTGAGGGCATGCTGGCTAAGTCATTCCACCAGCAGCTGCTCAAGCACCTTTGCTGATGGCTGATCACATGTTCTGCTAGGCCGAGCGTCTTTCTGTTTAGCTTTGCTTGCTCCCCTAAGCGACACACTTCAATTTTGAGTGCTTGCATTTTGGGCATGCAAAAGAGGTAAAAGGGCACCCCCTCAGCATGTGCTATGTATGTAGAATCATTTTGGTTTTTCCAGTTTAGTTGCTGCGTTTTGAGTTCATGCATTGTAGCCAGATATTTGCAAAGTTCATTAATTGTGTGTGCATTTCTATCCTACCTGAGAGGGAGAGCAGTAGACCTGTGAATACCAATCTCTTCAGCAGTCCTCTAGATTTCTAGGTGCACACATATTTAAGGAAGAGGTATTTGAACTCAACTTGGCATATGGGACCGACTAGAGTACATCATACTGGTTGATACACACCACAAGTACAAGTTCTAGCAATAGCTATACAAGGACATCGTTGGCAGTAGTAGCTATTGATGTTGTGATTGAGTTGCAAACGTTAAGGTAGATCTACCCTTGGGTGCAGCGGCATGTGAACAGAAGGTCAAAGCACTCGAATCAGCTCTAAAAAGTTTAGAGTGCGGTGACGTACTGTAATTGACAGAAGCTTAATGCACTCAACGTAGCTCCAAAAAGTTTAGAGCGGCGACCTGTTGTAAGTGAACATTTAAAAAAAGATGGGAGCGATGATTTACTGCCGCCAAAGCTGATTGATGTAGTAGCAATTTGCACAACAGAGTTCGGCATGCCTTATTGACAAGAATATGGTCGACACATCAAAGTATTTGATGGCAATGACCTCTTCACATGGCAGTGTTGCAATCATATAAAGATCTAGATAGGCTAAGCGTCTATAGCAGTGAGCTTGTCGAGGTGCAGTGTTTTGTAGTGGCCAACACATCACACAAAGACTAACCTGAAGGAGGGCCATCTGCAATTAACAAGGTGGCATTTCAGCTCCTGAAGGATTATTGGAGTAAAGCTCAAATAATGACATTCGTTCGTTAGGCAATGGTAGCTATCAGCCTCTAGCAATCATGGTTAATTGGCGCCACACTCTGCTTCAATGACCATGCTCTGAGCCCACTTCCTAGTACGGTCCACGCACCCACAATTGCAACAATGTAAAAGGGCATAAACCCCGATGGTCCACACCTACAATTGCAATAGCAATAATGTAAAAGGGCATAAAGCCCTATGAAGAAGTGACGACCAACAATGCTCAAAATAAAAGGTTCTGTAGTGGCATCATCAATAATTCCATAGGAATGGCACATGCAACAATCTGATTCTGGAGAAGACCTGCCAAGACAAATATTTGTGATAAGGCTTACATTGGAATCATACATATGCTTAATAGCAAATAAAGTTATACAAATTGGAGACCTAGAACTCACTTATTGATTATAGATAGGTGAAGCCCCAAGCAAAGACATCTGACTTGGATTTTAATGGGTAAACCCAAGTATGCTTGGTGAATCATCCACAAAAGTAACAGTAAGAATAACCCCAATAGATGTTGTCCACATAGTCCACACACATCACTCTGAACCAAATGCAACTTATGAGATGCACCAACACTCCGGTCTTTTGGAATAGAAGACCGGTGCATTTTCCAAAGTAGGCATCTCTCACAAACATGTTTGGACAATGCATGCTTCTTTGGGAGATCAACAACCGTATCCTGTTCAATCTTACCAGGCTGCCAAAATTCAAATGTCCGAAGTGCTTATGCCACAAATGAGTATCTTTTTTTTTTTTGCGCAAAAAGTAGTGCTAGTTATATTACTTGAAAGCGAGAGTACAAGAGGGCCGAAAGGCCAGCGAGCTGCAATCGCAAAATGGATACAGCCCGAGGAGCCAAAATGCTAATTACAAGCCTCTCAGGGCATAATCATCGGAGAGTGGACAAACAACCACGGTGGGGGGGCGTAATGCCACTGAAGACTCTGAGCATAGTGCTGGAAGAACAACTCCCGGTGGTCCCAGTCGCGAAGGAAGCGCCGTCTCTTTTCCTTCCCTGCCCGGGTCCCCCTGAATCTGATCCCACGGACCCTTGAGCGTGTGAATGATCGTGCTCCAAATGTCTGCTAGGGTCTGGGTAGCAGAAGAAGCCTGATCTCCTACGGTCTGCGCGCATCTGGAAGTCCAGATATGCCAGCCTGTAATGCTCCCTATGATCTCCCAAACTGGGTGCCGAGTCATTGCTCCTGCATCTGTCTCTGTCAGATGCCAAGGGAAGCTGTCCATGTATGCCCAGGTGGCCTGCGTGATGAAGAAGACTGGATCCTGCCTAGAGAACTCATAAGCCAAGTGATGTCCCATCTCGGTGCTGCACCAGCAAACGGCTCCCCAAGTGATTGGTCCTAGCTCGAGTGCAGCCCTCGCTAAGATCCCCATGACTCCCTTCCAAACTGTCTGCGCATGCGAGCAGCTCCAAAGGCAGTGCTTCAGGGACGACTCCTCCTGAAAACACATCTGGCAGTGACCCTCCTGCCCCATCTGCCTCAGCCAGCTGCCAACTAGTAGCCCCTTGTGTGCCACCATCCAAAGAAAGTAAGAGATCTTCCTCGGCCGCCAGCTTGCCCAAAGAGTCTTCCAGAATGTGCGAAGAAAGACCAGAGATATCCCTTGGGCATACCAACTATGTGCCTGTGTGGGTAGCCCGGGCTGGAGAGCCCCAAGAGCACGCCTACCAGTACGCGCACTGTAAGAGAAGAAGGGGGTAGGGTTCTCTGAGGTCTCCAATGGTGGCCAGCGCCACTCCCCTGGGTCCCACTCCACCTCTGTCAAGGAACGGCCCTCCCATATCCAGAGTCTCCAGTCCTGGTCCTGCATAATCAGGGGGTCTATATGCGCGTTTTCCCTTGCAGCCCTACGATGCGAAGGCGCTGCTAGGGAAGCTGGGGTCGATCACGGCCTCTCTGCTCTGTAGGCGGCTATCGTCGGCGACGGAGAAGAAGTGGATCGAGGAGTCCGAGAAAAGCCTGCAACCACCAAAGGAATGCCCCAGGGTGTGAACTGTCCTAGCCACCTCTCATCTCCTGGGAAGAGCTGCTTGGTGACCATGGGAATCCTCCAACCTGCAGGAATGGCAGCATTGATCTCTGCTCGTCGAGCCTGGATCCCACGTGCCGTACCTACTACTGCTGCCAGCTCGCCTGGGCTCAGCTGGCTGTAGACGTCCCTCCAAACCCGGAGCGAGCGCGCGGGCCCACACGCCCAGAGTGCCCAAGGGATATGGGATCTCTCTCCAAGCTGGCGACCTGTATCATCTGTCACCTGGCTGCTCCAGATCAGGGGCTGTCTGTCTATCTTCTCTCGGCAGCTAGGGGGAACCTGGGAGAGGCTGTGTCGCAACTTCCTCCAGACCAAGACGAGGCTACGGAGGAAGGGGGAGCGGGGCTGAGTCAATGGGACAGAAGTGAAGATCCACTGGATAGATGGCTGCCAATCACCCCCTCTCTGGGGGGTACACGCGCTGAGACCATGCTGAAGCAAGAGCTTCCACGTCTGCCCTCCTGGGGTCAGACCGCGGATGACTAACTTGCCAAGTAGTGCCTGACTCTGCAGTTCTGGATCTATGATGCCAAGGCCGCCCTTTGTCTGGGGGAGATGTATCCAAGGCATGTCTTTGTATCCTAAGTAAGTGCTCTCTATGTCAAACCACCTCATGAATGAAAGAAGCGAGGTATCCCTGGTCTAGATACGAAAGGAGTCTAGAGAGGCAACTAAAGCCATCTCTAAAGAGATAATGATAGCGACCATGGATCTAGTAGTACACGGGGCATCAGAGTAAGAACTGCTCCTCTGACTCAACCTCCTGTCGATCGCAAAGCATACATTAGCGACACTCCCTGGGTATTACCTTAGCTCGTCCTCTCTCGATACAAAGTTAGTTTGATGATACTCAAATTTACCCGATGGAGATCCTCAATGCTACTTTAGGGGGACAATGAAGCGCTCCTCAAACATGTGAAGGCAGTGATCTCTATAGAAGCTGAGCTTTACTGGAAGCTCGCTCGACTACAACCAGGTCTTGAATGTGTGTAGCTGTAAGAGATCCTCTCAAATGACCTGGTTGTCATGGTACCAAAGTGGGATAGATGGAGCGTGGCATCCGCAATACCACCACAATTGTGCTTGGGTTTACAACTAGGCTTTGTTGTTTTTGCATTCCACTTATGATGGGTAGCAAAAGCCTGATCACCAAAGATAGAAGCATTTTGACTAGCACAGCTTTGCTCCTACTACAACAAGAGAGTGGCCGTCTGGTCAAAGCTCTAATGGTTGGGATTGCCCATGGCAACCAACCTCAATGTGGTAGCAAACCTCTTATATGAGTTAGGAAGTCCACTTTGCTAAACTGACTCTCTGGCAGAACCTCATCAATGTTGGCTAGCTACTCTTTGATATCCTTGACCTTAGTCAATTAGGCATCTTCCCTTCATCCATCTTCAAATTATCCAATTCTCATGCAAGTATGCAACCCATGCTTCATTGTGAATCTGATACAATGAGGCCAACTTATCCCAAGCATCCTTTGTAGTATCGCAAGATTTGATGTGAGGGATTATCATCCTCTTTAACGACAATGCAATCAAGGCTTGGAGCTTGAGCATCTCTGCCATCCCATGCGATCTAAACTTAGGAGGCATGGTGGCAAGAGTGGTAGATGATGAAGAGCTAACAACATTACTACCACCCATCATGGCGGTGTAGTGGCAGGAGGTGCTTGTGACGGAGGTCTCACCTCAATACTGCAATAATGTTCCACAAGTTCTTGGCACCAACACCTGATGCATTGAGGTGGAAGTTCACAAGCTGAGAAATCAATGCCAAAATACTTCTAAATGTTCGTTTGAAGGAAGCTGCTCTGGAAAAGAGCATAGTAATGCCTCAGCTGAACAGCTCCAAAATTCACAGGAGCAACAAAAAAATGCTCAGTTTAAAGTTTGCTCCAAAAGTGCCTTCAAAAAATGAATTTGCTAGTTGTAACCTGTATAAAGTAAGTGAATGGTATTGCTGAGATCCCATAAAGCAAGGCTTAAATCAAAGGCAAGTACCCGGGTTATCAGTGTTAAGCTTGCTTTATGCTATTTTGGTCCTTTTCAGATAGAGCACAGGATCGATGATGCTTTTGTTCGCTTGTGTTTACCACCTTATTAGAGGATCCATAATGCTTTGCATGTTAGTCCATTAAAGTATTATGAGGGACCTATGCTGGCCTCTTTCTTGGATGAGCCTCAGGCGGAGTTTACTGATGAAGATGAAATTGTAGTACTAGAACATATACTTTTTCATCAGATAATTGTACCCAAGCTGGTCAATATGAACACAAGTATCTTCTAAAATTTCAGAATTACCTGACAACTAATGCTAAGGGTGTAGACCGACATTATCTTTCTGAGTACCCTCACTTGATTCAACTTTATGAACAGGAACTTCAGTGGACTCTTTCCACTTAGTAGTTTCCAGTTGAGGACAACTACTTAGTTATAGTGATAAGGAAAAAAAAGGAAAGACAACCAGGAATTATGTACTTCACCACGTCAGAAAGCTGAGACTTCATAGGGATCAGCTGCAATGTGGGCTCGTAGATGATGAGCTTATGAACCAAGTTCCAGAGCAGATATCCAGAGCACACAAATAACAAGTCAATCTCCCACACAATCTGACTAGAACACACACACAGGAACACACAGACTCTTTGAAAGAGGGGAAAGAAGGCTTTGACAAATTGTAGCTCTATGTCAACCAAGAGTTGTTCATACACATAGTCGTTCTTTGTACAACAGATCAACCACACATGATGTATCTACACCACCTCCTTCCAGCAGCTTGTATAAGTAAAACGGCAAATACTAATGCTTCTCGTACGGAATCCTCATGCACAAAGAACCCCCAAGAATGCTAATCCATCGAGTCATCCCCTCCACCTATAGATTCATGAAACCTCAACGATCAAAGTCCCTATTGTGACTTCCGTTCAGTCACTATTGCATCTGCACACAAGCTGTACGTCATACTCAGAATTGTAAGCAGCCACATCACGAGTGCTTCCAGCAGCGACAACTCCCAATCTGTCTTCTGTTCCAGCTAAGCTCCCCCACGCAGCCTGCACACTTGTGCGTGATTAAAGGTAACAAACCCACAGCCCAAAAAAATAAGCGGCTCGTACTTCATGTCGATCAGCCCATTAGCTCTCTACTCAGCCAATCATCCATCAGCCTTGTGTTTTTTTTTTCTTAGATCATCACACCCTGTTGACAGCCCGTATACAGCCCAGTCGCCCTCTGAGATTGTCACCACCCTCTACACCTTGACGCACTGCTTTTGTACAACACTTTGAGGCCCATGAACCATCCATTCATCGACCAACAGATCCTTTCCTCTCTCTTCCTTTTCCGCTCTCTCCCCCCAACTCCATCTCTCTCACTCATCAACGTTTTCCAGCACTCTCCAGTAGCTGCCATCCCATGTATCAGCCCACTCGTCAGCCAGAGCATCCCCAATCCTTGATCACGTAGCCACCTTGCATGCATACATTCCCTTCCAGATTTTCCAGCCACGTCATCACGTATAATTTACCACTCCTCCATTTAAAAAATGCAAAATATCCCCCCAATGCACATTTTGGCCCGTTAGTCACACAATTCCCACACACATTAGCATGCACATTAAGGCTTGCATGCACCCTCATACACACACATGAAAAGCCCCTTGACATGGACACTAGAACATATCAAATTCTTGTAACATGCAAGTGCACATTGACTCAAGAAAATAAAATAAAATAACCCTTCATGACTTGATTTACATGACCCCAACATTTTTACTTGACCACACACTGGACACCCTTGCTCTGGAGATCTGGTACAACCACATTGCATTTCATCATTTCCCATGAAGTCCCTACAAAACATACTTTATTGTCTCAAAAAACTATACATTAGTCCATCATGCTTGTGAAAGAAAAATCCACAAATGCCAAAAGCCCACACCTACTCTAGATGTGTACAACTATGTGCCTACCCACAGCTATATACAGTGCTTGAAAACTTGATACAGGTTTTGTCCTATCATTTTGCCCATCCCCCAGTCTGCAGACATTCATGTCTTGCAGATAGGGGTATGTAAGATTTGCATTTCTTCAGAGATATCCTCATCCGTGAGTTCTTTCGGCTTGTCTGGTTTCATCACAGTAGGTCCACAGCTGCCCACACTAATGATCCTATGAAAGTATTATTTTAGTCTGAAGCCATTGACTCTATTCTTATGCTGCTGACCATCCAAATCCTCAAGTTGATATGAGCCATTTTTTACTCTATTCTTATGGTGCTGACACTGTAGGCATGACCTGCACCAATGTCTTATGTCTCTCTGGAGGGATGGCCACACATACCCTTCTGTAAGTATTTTCCTCAGCATGATTTTGAAAGCAAAATGTCCTCCACATACTCCCTCATGATTAGCTTGTAGAATATGAAAAACTTCCTCATGCCAGGGAATTCTTCTGAGCACCAGAGGGCCAGCACCTTTCATGTAAAGAACATCATCTATCAGACAATAATAAGTACAGCTTTTAATAAATCTGTATTTTCTTTGTTTCGGGACTTCTTTAGGCACTTTACTAGTTAACAGGAAGCTTTCCTCACAAGCAAATGTCTCCCTTCCTTTGTATAAGGACTCCTGCACTCCTATTGCATCAACATAAGCTGCTGTAATTTCCTGCGCAGCATCATGTGCATTTACATTCTTACCTCTTTCAATATGCTGGAGTGTCCAGGCATCCAATTGATTTAACAGTTTCTTCACCGTGCTTATCTATCTCTTCAAATGAACATGCTTAACCTTCCAGACACCTAAAATTTGCTTCACAACCAACAGAGCATCTCCCTTAATCATGAGTCTCTTAATACCCAGACTAATGCATACTTTCAAACCTTCGAAGAGGGCTGCATATTCAGCTTCATTATTACTGCTGGCTTCGAGCTGAATTCCCATTTTCCGAATCTCCTTCCCTCCCGGATCATAAATGACAATTCCTTCTGTACTTTTATTTAAACTTTTTTTGTAAGATCCATCAAAGTGTAAAACAACTGCATCCTCTAGTACTTTTTCTTCATTCATGTTAGTGTTCTTCTCCACATCTCTAACTAAAATAGGTCCTTCCTTATAGGTGAGGAGATCAGCCAAGGAAGCTCTAGTAGAGTTCTCAACCAAGAAGGTAAAAGAGTACTCTTGTAACTCTACTATCCATTTAATCATGCTCCTGGAGATGTTTGTACTATTCAACATATGAGGCAGTAGTGAACTGAGAACCACAAAAGGCCTGGACAATAGATAAGACCGAAATCTCCTATAGGCATACAAGAGGCTAGCTAGGACCAATTCAGCCGCTGAATACTTCCTCTCTACTTCACTCTTCACCCTGCTGGCATAGTAGACTGGCCTCATATATCTGGAACCCTCTCCCTGCTGCAAAAGAATAGCACCAATAGCATTTGGTCCTATAGACGGATTCACATAAAAAGTCCTAGAATAATCCCATAACTGCCTCAAACACCTCTTCACTCTTTGTCATCCATTTCAGAGGCTCAGATTTTACCACCTGCTGAAGAGGATACAAAATCTGAGACAACATATTAATAAATCTCGACAAATACTTCATGTTTTGGAGAAAGGTATGCAACTGCTTGGTATTCTCAGGAGAGGACAACATAACTAAAGCTTTTACTTCACCTGGATCTAGCTCAATCCCATTTTCAGATACAATATGCCCCAATATTTTAATGTTGGTCTGAGCTAACTGAGTCTTCTTAGGATTTAATTGACCACCATTATTATCAATCTCATAAAATACCTGATCCAGCTTGCCACAGTGCTCCCTTCTTCCACTGTAGACACAGATGTCATCACTAAACACTTTACAAAATTTATCCAGGAAAGGTGCTAAAATCAGATTTGAATTCTCCTGATAGTGCGAGGGGTCGTTGGTAACTCCAAAAGGCATTTTCCTGTAACAAAAACAGCCCCAGGGGGTAATGAAAGTAGTCTTGATTTGATCTTCCTAGGCTATGGCTATCTGGAAGTACCTTGAATATCCGTTACACAAGCTGTACATTTCATGACCCGCCACTTTATCAAGAATATCATCCAAAAAAGGCAGAGGATAGTGGTTTCTCTTTGTCACTACATTCAGAGGTTTGTAATCGACACAGACTCTCCATTTGTCTACACCTTTTGGCACTATGACCACAGGACTTATCTAATCAGAGTGAACTACAGGATAAATTATTCTTGCCTTGAGAAGCTTATCTACCTCTTCCTTCAACACCTCTCTCTGTTCCGGGCTTAATCTCCTTATTTTCTGAAAAACAGGTTTGGCACCTTCCTTCAGCTCAATCCTCAGAGGCTTCCCTTTAAATCCCCTGATCTCCTCATAAGAGGTGATAAACAAATTGGGGTATTTTTGCAACATCTTCAAATATTCTTCTTTCTCCTCAACATTGAGATCAGGATTCAATGATTGCTCAATCAAAATCTGATCCTCATCTACCAAATCCACCAATGCTATTGTTCCTTCATCACTTTCTGAAGTCACCGAGCTCTCATCCTCACTGCTGGTTTCACTTCTCTCTTCCTCTTCACTTGCTGAATCTGAAACTTCAGCCCTGCTTACCATATCGAAATTCAATTTGTACAGAAAAGATTCCTCTCTGCCAATTCTGAATTGCACCTACCTTCCTCAACCACGGCCTTCCAAGAATCAAAGGATAGGCTCCCAACCCCGCAGGCATCACATGACAATCCACTTGACATGAAACACTGAATGCCTCAACCTCCAGGCTAGGTACTATCCCTAAAGTCTTCACCTTGGAGTGGTTTGCCATTCTGATGCAATAACTAGAGGAGCGGGATATCTTCAGTCCTAATCTCTCTACACAAGCGTGGGTAATCACACAAATCTGTGCACCCCCATCTATATAGGCCTCTGCAAAACCCTTTCCTTTATGCCAGGCTTCTACAGCAGGTAAAAGATCTGGCAACTCTGAGACAAACATCAGTTTAATTGTACCTTTATGAGAGTTCCTCTTTGCTGGATTTACAGCCTGCCTCCATTCTTTTTTAAGCTTTGGGCATAGACCAATCATTTGGGCAAATGTAATGTCCGGTTTCCTCGCTGAAAGATCTTCCACCAAATCATGATCTCCGTGCTCCTTCCCCATGGGATAATCTGCAGTTCTGTACTTCCTTCTGGGCTTCGTGCTCTTCTTCTTTTGGTAGGTCATCATCTCCTCAGACTGCTTCCCCTTCTTTGCACTCGGACCAACCTCCTCTTCTCTATCTCTTTTCCCTAATGGCATGACATCTTTAACTTCCTCGAACTCGAATAAGCCAAATGTAACTACCTTACCTTTCCCTTTCTCTTTTGCAGTGGCTTTACGGATTCCAGAGGCACTAGGCTGACCTGCATCTTTTACTTCTACACTATGATCATTCACCCTATTATTTAACCCTGTTGGCAATGGATGAACATCACCTTCAGCACGAGGAGGCTTATCACACTGTGTGCTGTAATGTCCCCACTTTCCACAATTAAAGCACTGGACACAAGGTGCAAATGACCCTTGACCTCGTCCTGCCTGCCATGGGCCTGAATTATTTGAAGAAGGCATGCTACCTCTGCCATAACCACCCGATGATCTACCTCTTCCCCTATTGTTCATCAAATTCAAACTCAAACTCTTCATAAGCTCCGACATTTCACGAATTTCTTCTTTTATATTCTCCTCCTCCTTGACTTCAGACTTCTGTATTTCTGGCTTCACATGAGAGATAGTTTCAGGGACATGCTGAACCATTGGCATCTCTTGCATCATTTGTGACAATCTTATCTGCTTCCTCTCCTTCTCTTTTGCTACCCTGAGAGCATTCTCATAAGTGACCAGCTCTTTGCATTCAATCTTTATCCTAATCTCCGGCTTCAGACCAGCAGCAAACCTATCCTTTTTTATGACTCTGGGAGGAACTTCAGGTAATAAGGCCACCTGCCATTTATTTCACAACACAGTGAACTTAATGACATACTCATCCACTAACTGAGTCGGCTGTTGCTGCAATAAACATAGCTCTCTCCAAATGCCATCAGGATCCCTAACACACATAAACTTGTCCAGTAAAGCTGTCCTCACCTCTGGATAAGTCGGGTTTTTGTGAGCACCCTGATCATCACGCATCCTTGCAGAGAAAGTTTGCAGCCAAGTTCTTGCTTCTCCCAACAGACAAAAGGATAGAATCTGAAGGACTTCTGGAGCATTCCTGTCTTTAATAAGAGCTGTGAACTCCAAGCACTCTAAAAACCTCTCTGGGTCTTCATTGGGCAACCCGTGAAATTGAGGAAATTCATGAGCCATCTCTCCTCTTGACTAACTTATCTCAAACACACTTCCAACCAGAAATACCACCCAACCTCTTCTGGAAAGAAAACAAAAATAATCACTCTACTGAAGAAAACTACCCTGCATCTGATTGGAATTCTTCTTCTTAAGAGCAATCACTTTCAAAGCCTTTTGAACCTTACCACGGAGACGTATCACCCAAGTTCAACATCAAGGCATCTATCTCTCCTGTGTCCACACTCCCCACATAACTCACAATGAATCACTCTCATGCGAGGCTTTGTCTTCATAGTTTCAATCCGTAACCACACAGAAATTCAAGCAACATTCCCCAACCAATCTTCTGGGCCGTTTTGTCTTGAGTACCCAATCTTAATTCAAAACTCCTCCAGTCCCCAGCAGGATCGCCAAAAAGATGATAAGAAAAAAAAGGAAAGACAACCATGAATTATGTACTTCACCACGTCAGATAGCTGAGACTTCATAGGGATCAGCTGCAATGTGGGCTCGTAGATGATGAGCTTATGAACCAAGTTCCAGAGCAGATATCCAAAGCAGACAAATAACAAGTCAATCCCCCACACAATCTGACTAGAACACACACAGAGGAACACACAGACTCTTTGAAAGAGGGGAAAGAAGGCTTTGCCTTGTTGTAGCTCTGTGTCAACCAAGAGTTGTTCATACACAGTCGTTCTTTGTACGACAGATCAACCACACATGATGTATCTACAACACCTCCTTCCAGCAGCTTGTATAAGTAAAACAGCTCGTACTTATGCTTCTCGTACAGAATCCTCATGCACAAAGAACCCCCAAGAATGCTAATCCATCGAGTCATTAGATTCATGAAACCTCAACGATCAAAGTCCCTATCGTGACTTCCGTTCAGTCACTATTGCATTTGCACAGAAGCTGTACGTCATACTCAGAATTGTAAGCAGCCACATCATGAGTGCTTCTAGCAGCGACAACTCCCAATCTGTCTTCTGTTCCAGCTAAGCTCCCCATGCAGCCTGCACACTTGTGCGTGATTAAAGGTAACAAACCCACAGCCCAAAAAAGTAAGCGACTCGTACTTCTTGTCGTTCAGCCCATTAGCTCTCTGCTCAGCTAATCGTCCATCAGCCTTGTGGTTTTTTTTTTTCCCAGATCATCACACCCTGTTGACAGCCCATACACAGCCCAATCGCCCTCTCAGATCGTCACCACCCTCTACACCTTGACGCACTGCTTTTGTACAACACTTTGAAGCCCATGAACCATCCGTTCATCGACCAGCAGATCCTTTCCTCTCTCTTCCTTTTCCGCTCTCTCCCCCCAACTCGATCTCTCTCACTCATCAATGTTTTCCAGCACTCTCTAGTGGCCGCCATCCCACCTATCAGCCCACTCGTCAGCCAGAGCATCCCCAATCCTTGATCACGTAGCCACCTTGCATGCATACATTCCCTTCCAGATTTTCCAGCCACATCATCACGTAGAATTTACCACTCTTCCATTTAAAAAATGCAAATATCCCCCCAAGGCACATTAAATGCACATTTTGGACCTTTAGTCACACAATTTCCACACACATTAGCATGCACATTAAGGCTTGCATGCACCCTTGTACACACACATGAAAAGCCCCTTGACATGGACACCAAAACATATCAAATTCCTGTAACATACCAGTGCACATTGACTCAAGAAAATAAAATAAAGAAACCCTTCATGACTTGATTTACATGACCCCAAAAACATTTTTACTTGACCACACACTGGACACCCTTGCTTTGGAGATGTGGTACAACCACATTGCATTTCATCATTTCCCATGAAGTCCCTACAAAACATACTTTATTGTCTCAAAAAACTATACATTAGTCCATCATGCTTGTGAAAGAAAAATCCACAAATGCCAAAAGCCCACACCTACTCTAGATGTGTACAACTATGTGCCTACCCACAGCTATATACAGTGCTGAAAAACTTGATACAGATTTTGTCCTATCAACGGGAGAGAATGTAACAAGTCTTCATTTCTATGGACACATTTTTCCATCTATTTTTATTTTCATCTAATTTATTTATTTTAGTTTTGTGCACATGTTACTGATCACATGTTTGAGTGTTTGCGTGAGCTCTCTGTTATAGGACTTCACACACAGCGTCGATAGATCTATTGGAGGTTTCTGCCTGAGATGGATGGTGATTCGATGTTTCTATAGTGTTTTTCTACCAGTTCAAGGTTGTGGTATTGAGATACTGATGAGATTGACGTGGGAAGTATATGGTTCACAGTGTACATGAAGATTGGGGGTAGAACCTTGCGTTCTACACTCTCATCCCATTCTTTTGATTTAGTTTTCGCAATCAGTGGCTTTGGCAGTTCGACACATCTTTTGGCTATCCGAGAAGGATTCTTTAATACTATTGTTTTCGAAAATCAGCAATATTAGAATGTATAAATATTCCAGGTGGCTAGCTCTATAGACAACCAGTCTTTACCCAACATATGACTCCAGTCCCTACCCAACAACCAGTCTCTACCCAACATATTCATGCAGTCCCTACTGAACAACCAGTCTTTAAGCACCTGTTTGAATCCACATAGAGCTCTGTTTACGTGTGCCAAGCATGGCCTCATCTGCCTTCTAATGGATCATTTTGCCACTCAGGTTTTTATGTCACCTTGGTGCTGAAATCCATGACTGGAATTAAAAGGCATTTGTTTCAATAGCTAGGGGACAAGAACAGAGGAGTTTTGCACTCCCTTTTAAAAAAATTTGTATATCTAGTGTCAACAGCTATGGTTTTTATGATATAGGTGACGTGTGTCCTGATTGCAGTCTGGAAGTGTAGGATTTGTAACAATAAGGGAATTCTCAATGCCTTTGATGATCGAAGAAAGTATAGAACAGGTTTTTGTAGTGTCAACAGCTCTGGTTTTTATATTACATGTGATGTGTGTCCTGATTGCAGGCTGGAAGTTTAGGATCCGTAAGAAAAAGGGAATTCTCAGTACCTTTGACGATCGAAGAAAGTGTAGAACAGGTTTGCTTTCAGCAACACATTGTTTCTAATTGTCTGTGATAGTGATATGATTATCTTGGGTGACGATGCACCTATTTCATGTACTCAATGCAAGGCATCTAGGATTTTGCTGGAGGCTAGGGCATGAGTGTGTTCAATGATAGAATTAGGTACTCATGTGGTTTTTGTTTCAGCATAATCTATTCTTTCAAGGCTCATTGGATGGATATGTTCAAGACTCCAAAGTATGGTGTTTATGCATCTGGAACGTGTTAGGTTTCACATTCTTATGTGGTTCATGAAACTATGCAGGCCTTGATGATGTTTATCTGCAAAGTGTATATTTAGTATCAACTCTCATGTGCCATAGCATAACAGCTGCGGTAGAGTCACAACCATTGATACTTGTATTGTTCTGGATGTTGGGGTTTGACAAAATCAGGCCCAGTTTGCATGCAAACAAGCTAGAAAAGATGGCTTAAGAAGATTGCAATTGGAGCTGTTACTGCCCTTGATTGGAGCCACCGACCTTGATGACTGGCCAGTATGTAAGCATTAAAATATAGCTGTGTCAATATTATTTTAATTGCAGTATAAATTCTCACAAGACTTTGGGTGCTGCTAAATAGACTTTGTGCTGAAAAGAATTCCCTCTGACGTACGTTGCAATGATCATTGGTTTGAAAGATATTCTAATGCATCATAACCTTGTGCACTATCAGGGTGGAATCCAACAACAGTTCAAGGCTGCAGTTCCAGTTGTATCAGCATTGTTGAAGGGACTCTCTGATACGAATGATCTTTCACAAGATACTGCTTTTCAGAGATACATCATCGATGAAGGTGATGCAGTTGGAGTGTGGGAAACTGAGAAGGTGCATTTTCTTTTTTTAATGGTCTCTATCAATTTAACAAAGCTACACAAAGTTTTCAATAAGGCAGGAAAATACAGTGATTGTTCATGGATCTGACGAGGCTCCATCCACGTAAAAAGAGTTCAGTGGCAATGAGGACCAGGAATTGGCCTTTGAAGTCACTGAGAGTGTGGAGCTTGTGCTTGGACGCCACCTTGACTGCACCACTCTTTGACGTTACCTGCACCTTGTATTTATTAGTTAACAAGCTTGGCTCTGATATCAAGTGAGAAAATCATGAGCAAACAATAGGAGGGGTCACATGGCTCAGTCACGTTCTTAGAAAAATGTCGCTCTTTTTTGGGGGAGACCCAGCCCTCACTACTGCCACAACCAGTATAAATGTGGTATGACCTTGGATGGATTCAAATTGCATTGACCATTAGTGAGGCCATATCATCAACTTAAATTGTAAATACTTAGCAATAGATACACATAACAAACAAGGTACTAACCTCTGAGAAGGTCCCGCCAATTGCATCTGCATGTGTTCCGCATTGGGACTCTCCTGCATTTCTACGTCGCATTCAGATATTATCATATTAGCCGTGCGACGGTCTTTATTCAGTGGACAATCCTTCCACTGATGTCGCTGAAGGCAGCCGAAGCACAATCCTTCTTTTCTAGCTTTCTCTTTTTGTTCAGGGGTCAACGAGGACTTTGACCAAGCCCGGGCTGCCATTGGAGTTATTTTCCTTTTCACCCCAACGGTGGTACTTGTTTTTACTGGTCCCTCAACCGGCTTCACCTGCTTGGTTTGGCCACTTGGCTGCGAGACACTTGTCTTTGAAACCCATTTCCTCGGAAATCCCCCTTTTTTCGGGTACTCATACTGAGTCCCTGCCTGCACAAATCCACCAGATCTGCCTCTGGCATCCTCATAGTTCAGGGCTACTGCGATAGATTCATCTAATGTAGTCACATACTTAGCCCGAACTTCCATTTTGATCTTGTCGTTCAGTCCATAGATATAGTCTTTTAACTGAACCGACATAGGGAGAGGGTCTGTTATTTTCATGACACATTCCCTGAATTTGTCAGTGTACTCTGCCACTGACAGACTCCTCTGACGAAGATTTCTATAAGCATCCCAAGCTCGGGATTCTTCATCAGGTGGGAGAAAGTGTTTCTTGAATTCAGCTTTAAACCCTTCCCAGGTGGTTGGAGCAACTTGATCCTTCTGTTGCTTTATCCACCATCTGTCCGCTGCCTCAATAAACAGGTGTGTGGCCTCGCGGATTTTCTTTAGATCGGATCTAATTTCACAAATGGCGAAGGCTTCTTCCCACTTGTGTAACCAAACCTCGATCACATCAGAGCTGCGCTCGGTCATCCGACCAGCGTACTTCTCCGGTCTATAATTAGCGATATCAGGCACTTTGACCCTTGCGCGCTCTAAGGAATGTATACTGGGCTCTGGCTCTACTGGAGCTTTGCCCTTATCAATTCTAGACGGTCTAGCCAACAAGGCTTGCACCATCTCCCTGATCTCATTTTGACCAGCATTCACTTGAAGCTGCTGGTTCATAATCTGCTGTAAAGCATCTTCTAATAACGAAATCCTACCAATCAAAGTAGGTGCTGCCTGATGTGACATCTGTTGTGTAGACTGCACTCTAGACTCACTAGGATTCACCCTTGAATTCTGCCCTTCTGCCTCCATAGATTCACAATGGAAGATGGGGTTTTTTTTTTTTTTTTTTTTCAGTCTTTTCTAA
Organism: Dipteris shenzhenensis; assembly: GCF_047967505.1. NCBI lineage: Eukaryota > Viridiplantae > Streptophyta > Polypodiopsida > Gleicheniales > Dipteridaceae > Dipteris > Dipteris shenzhenensis. Next base: position 41,532,467 of record NC_141605.1, on the reverse strand, counting down.
AACCCAAATAACCAATATATACACCCTTCACTTCTGTTCTACTTTCTTGGTTTTTTTTTCTTTTCGACGGTGCAGAAATAACAGGACCATATGAAAAACAAAAAAAACTGCATGGAAAGAAAGGGCTCCCTGATTTCTCCTCTTCAAACGATTCGACGATATGAGGCCTAGGTTGATCTTGCAAGAGAACTTGCTACAAGGGTCTGCGCCAGCCCCCTCAACCTCGCGAGATGAAATATGCGTCGATCAGAGGAGGTCTCGTAATATTCGACGGATCACGTCACCTCTGCGCTGCCTTACGTGATACCACATGTTAGGCTCAGCCTAAGATTTTCTCTCTCCTATGCTCTCAGCAAAGTCACACAGGTGCTGGCATCAATTTGAATTATGCACGTCGCAATTCTGCTCACTATCCCGATTTCAAGTCCAAAAAAAACAGTCGCGATATACTGTTGTTCTTCACTTCAAACTCCCTGCTCGGCTACTGATTGCTCGACGATTCACTCTTCCTGTCGAACCTGCTCCAACGACCCCGTCGAATTCGAGCAGACGTCGACAACCTCGTTTACCCGTCACCTGCGACTGTTTTTCCACGCTAACAGCTGTTCATCGTGAACAGATAGTCAAGTTCCCCATGCTACTCCTGTTTAGCAGAAAGCGATCCTGATTTTGCTTCGCCTCAAAACTCGAAATCTTCCACCTCCTTGGACTGCTTATCCCCCTCGACCAGTCGCGATTTCAAGATTTGAAATCGATTCTTCTCTGCCCACAACTACAGCCACGCTGCTCTGATACCAAATGTTATAAACCCTATCTCTTGTTCACGAAGCTCTATTCCTACGTGGATACAAATCACGGGCGATGGCATTCGTTTGTTCCACCCAGCCAAACTCTCATGGATAGCAGATCATCAGATCAATTCGTTATTTTTTTCATGCTTATCCATGAGACCCTCATTTCCCTAGATAGTTCTCCTTGCCAAATGTCATCATTTTAGCCTCTCCACTTGGTGCACCTTTTTACCCCTCTCTTGGGCACATTTAAGACCACTTGCCCCTTGGCATTATTGCACATTTAGGTGCACCTAGGCCTTAGCACTCAGAACTACCTAGTCAATGCCATTTCACCCTCACCTAGGACCTTGGCAGTTACGTCTCTTGACCATTTCAATTACGCACATTAATTATTACAAAAGTTGGTCATCTAAGAGAAAATGCCCACCGATCTATCCGAGGTCATGCTATCTCGGCTAGAGCATAACAGTCACCCACGCAGCGCACAAGCTTCACAACGGTCGAGCCAAGGATCATGAGGGCCTATGCACAGAGTTTGTCGCCTTTGGTATCAAAACTCTAGCCCCCATCCTGGCAACGTTGTTCAATGAAGCTGTCTGCCACGGATTCCCCAGAGCCTGGACCTTGAACACTATCACACCCATCCACAAAGCAGGAGATCCCATGGATCCAGGGAATTACAGGACCATCATGATTGGACATGTTATGTCCAAGATCTATGCATCAGTGTTAGATGGTGAGGTCAGCACTCGCGCAGAGATACGAGGCCTCAGGGCATCTGGACAGGCCGGTTTTAGCTAGCCCTTTATTGCTGGCTGCCCGACCTGCTGGTCAGCCCTTTGCTGGCCCCGACCAACCCCCCTTCCCCCCCGGCAGCCTATATAAGGGTCTGCCAGGGGGCCCATATCTCCTGCTGCTCCTGCACTTTTAGGCCCTGCCACACAGCCTCTTTTTTACCCTGCTGCTGTACAGCAGTCCCTCGCGCCCCCTATGATCTAATGCCCCCTCTTGTTGCCTCCAATCGGGGGCTCACAGGTGGGGATATTGATCTCTAACAGGAACCTCTTGGCCTTCGTACCCCTTCATCCATGGAGAGCTGATATGGCACTAGGATCATAGATGACAAGTTGAGCACATCTGTTGTCAACTCAGGATTTTTGAGTTTTTGTGTTTTGAGTACTAGTTTTGAGTTTTTGAGTTTCTAGTTTTGAGTTTTTGAGTTTCTTAGTAGAGTACTCAGCAAGGGCCCCTAGTGAGCCCTTTTCCTAATCCCATAGTGGCTTGTATGAGTTCTTTTTCTGTTTATACATTGTCTCATAGGCCCACAAGGCTTTCCGAAGATGTTAATACAAAATCTTTCTTTCTTCTTTTTGTCACAGTACCTCGAGCTCGTCTCATCACACGCCTACAGACACTGGGATTTGATCAGGAGATCATCTGGGCAGTCATGGCACTTTATGAGAGAGTCTCAGGCCGAGTTCGGACCGGCGCAGGTTGGACAGATGAGATCTTGAGTACCATAGGGGTCAAACAGGGTTGTTCCTTATCACCGACCCTGTTTGGCCTCTACATCGATGAAAGAAAGAAAGAAAGAAAGAAAGAAAGTTTATTAAAGTCTTCGGAAGACCGATGGGTCTATGAGACTGTGAAAATCCTGATACAACGAGATGTGGTAGTGGATCTACTAAACGAGCATCCATACCAATGCAAAATGCAAAATGCAAAAATTGAAAAAATGCAGAATGGTAGTACTAAGTCCTAAGTACAACATAGTCACGTCGATGGTCGACTATATATCAATCTCAGCATCATCATCAATATCATCATCATCCCCAGCAACAGCAAGATATCAGGATGGATGAGGCAGTGGAGGCATGAAGTCGGCAATAGAGTGCTATCGGCCACTCAGAGGTGCGTTCCTGGCACGTCTCCTGGTTGTAGCTCTACGTCTAACCAGGGCTATTGTGACCCCCGTCGGTCGGGCTCCGACTCTAAACAAGGAGGGAATGTCTCCAAGTGTGATCTATGTGTCGACCCTCTGTCTGAGCTGTCGGGTCACGGGCTCCGGGTCACGGTCATGTTGAGGCCTCATCTCGTTGGGGTCCATGTGATCTAGTTGAAAGAACTCCATGATAGAGCTCTGAGAGGGATCAACCGAGGAAGAAGTCTGCTCTTGTCTCCGTACTCGAAGTATCCTCTCGCGGTGTCTAAGTGCCTCATGAATGAAACCTGCCAAACACTGCTGGTCTGGGTAGGAGAGGAAACGGGCTAAAATCCCATAACTTTTCCTGAAGAGGCAGTGGAAACGTTCTCTGATCTCATAGTACACAGGACACTTGAAGATGAAATGCTCCTCTGTCTCAACCTCCTGTATGTCACACAGTGTGCACATGCGCCGCTCCCTGGGTAGTTGCTCTGCTCTGCCGCTCTCGATGCGAAGTCTGTGTGAAGAGACCCGGAACTGCCTAAGAGAGATCCTCAGCGAGTGGGGTAGGTGAATCTGTGTGTATCTTGGTGGGTCAATGAAACCCTCCGCTGTGATATGTAAGAAGTGATCTCTGTAGAAGCTAAGCTTCACTGGGAGTTCACTCGGTTCCAACCAGGTCCGAAAAGTGTGTAGCTGTAGTAGATCCTCACGGATAACCTGGTTGACCTTGTGTGATAAGAGGGGAGAGAACGGAGCATCCATGCTATACTAGAAGGGAGGTAGTCTATCCATGTGGAGCCCCAGTCGCTCAAACCATCTCTCAGTACGTGCATACCAGCACCTCGGATCTCCTCTTGCTGCAAGTGCCATAGAAGAGGATAGAGCTATCCATGGTAGCCTGCTACGCCCCGCGGTATAATCCCCATATTCCCTAACTCGCTACAGATATGTGATGACCTGAAATGCAGCATCTAGCTGTAAAGGGGGTGACCCAAACTCAGCCTGAATGATCTGGTGAGGAACGGATGACTTACCATGAATCATCCGTGATAACATGAGAACCTGTAGCTGCTCCACACGGGCCCACTCTGTATCTGACAAGTCTGGCCCCCAACAAGGGCTGCCGTACATTCCTGCTGGCGAGCTAAGGAGTCAAAAAGCAACCCGTTGGTGCGTGGATCTTGAAAGTGTGAGCGAAGGCACTGCCTCTCTAGCCTGGTCAATGAGGCATACCCTCTACTCAAGCGTGCCTGCATCGCGGGTCTCATAGTGAAGCTCGGTCCGAAGCTCGGTTCGGAGAAGATAACCCCAAGATAAGTGTATGATGAAACTATCTCAACAGATGACCCTGCAAATGTGAACTGCTCCTGACGCATGATGGCTCGAGATGTATTGAAGATCATGCCCTTGGTTTTACCCAGGTTGACCTTCAAATCATGGGACTCACAAAAGGACTGTACTGTGTCTAGCTGTCTCTGAAGCCCCTCTGCTGAGGAAGATAAGAGAGCCAGGTCATTTACATAGAGCAAAATCTGGATCAGCGTGCCCGCAAGAGAGCAACCTACACCCCCCTGTGTCTGCATCACTGTCTCAAGCTCGTCAATGTAGAGGCCAAACAAGGTAGGCGTCAAAGGACACCCTTGTTTGACCCCGATGGTACTCATGATCTCGTCTGTCCACGCGGATCTTGCCCAAACTTTGCCAGAAACTCTCTCGTAAAGTGCCATGACAGCCCAAATGATCTCCTGATCATAACCCAAGTCCTGTAGGCGCCGTATGAGGCAGGCTCTCGGGACCGTGTCAAATGCCTTGCGGAAATCCACAAAGCAACAATAAACCCTCTGCTTCTGTGACCTCGCCTCCTCGATGATACATCTGAGCGTGAGAATGTGGTCCATGGTTCCATGATCACGCCGGAATCTGGCCTGTCCTGCTGCTCTAAGTCCTCGACACTTTGCAAGTCTGCTAACCTTGGAGTCAAGTACTGATGCATAAATCTTGGACATGACATGTCCAATCATAATGGTCCTGTAGTTCTCTGGGCTCATGGGATCCCTTGCCTTGTGAATGGGTAAGATAGTGTCAATGGTCCAAGTGTGTGGAAATCCCAAACAAATTGCTTCATTAAAAAGCTTTGCTAAGATCAGGGCTAGGAGGTTAATCCCATATGCAATGAACTCAGTGCATAGCCCTTCATGATCCTTCGCTCGGTCATTATGAAGTTTGATTACGGCATTCTTTACCCCTCCTCTAGTGAAGAGGGTGCAGGATGTGGGACGAGGCATGTGTGAGAGTTTAGGGATTGGCTGATTTGGGATGTCATAAAGTGTGCGTGCATAATCAAACCAGATCTGGGTGTCAGTGAGTGGCGGTGGGGACCGTCCTTCTAGAAATCTCCGCCAGAAGTCCTTAGAGTTGTTACTAAACAAAATGTTCAGTAGCTCCTCCTCGTTTCGACGAATGAAGTCTAGTTTCTTCCTCCGTATTAGTCTACGGTATTCACATAGCATATCTGGTGTGCTTGGAAGACTGTTTTTGGTTCCGAATCTGAGTTGACGGCGTAAGGCCTTACACTCATCATCGTACCAACTATTACAGGGTACGGTTCGAGGGGGTGGTGGGCGGGTGTAGCGGGTGGTGTGGGGAAAAGCGTGAATGGCAGCCTCGTGTAGTGAGCGGGTGACAAGGGCAGCATGATCCTCTAAAAGGGGTATGAAGTCAATATAAGTGGAGAAGTATGTACAGACAGCTAGAGTAAGAAGGTGAGTGATCCCGATCAAAGCGTAGATCGTGGTAGGTGGAGTAAGCATTGAGTGGGGTGGAAGATGCTGTGCGAAGGGAGGTGGAGATGCGAAAGAAAAGGTATGTATGATCAGCCCCTGGGGGGAGAGGTGCTACAGTGAAGTTAGTAATGCGAGATGTGAAGACAGGGGATCCCATGATGTAATCAACAACACTGGAGCGCCCCCCATGTGGAAAGCATGTGAAACCACTTGAAGCGGGCCATGTGTCAAGACCATTATAGATAATGAGATCATGTATCCTGCCTAGGTCTAATAGGGCCTGCCCATAAGATGAGAATGGACCTCGCCTGTCAGCCAAAACCCGTAGCATACCTGCCTCCTCAAGGTCAACATCTGCCAGTAGAGTAGAATCATCTCTGAAGTCAAGAAGTGATACCTGACGGGCCCTTGTCCTCGCGTTGAAGTCCCCCAGTAGAAGGACTTCTCTGCGGCTAGAAAAGTCAACGATGTGAGGGCAGCAAATGGGGATGTCTCATCATCACCTCGAATATCTCTAGCAAAGTGGGAGGTCTCCGGGGGGAAGTAGCAAACTGCGACAAACAGATCCCGGCTGTCCATGTGTCATATCCGGATCCAAAGAAATATGGAATGTGTATCTCTCTGCTCTACTGAAATGATCCCCCGAAGTGTGGATCTGAAAGGACTGCAACTCCACCTGAACCTCGAACTCCTCCTATACCCCTCGTCTTATCTCTGTAGGCAGACTCCCATGTATATCCGCTGACTATTGGAAGAGGGTGCTCTGGACTTTGATGTGTCTTTGTATAGAAGACTATATCGTGGCTTGTATAGGATTCCGAGAAGTTCCTTGGTTCTGACCATAAGGTACCATTACAGTTCTAAATGTTGCAGGATAGGGTCTCGGATATCTGAGTCTATAGACCCCGCTTCCCTATGTAGCGGAGGGGGCAAGTGTCCTACGGGGGCCTGTAAGAAGTCGTCTCTCTCGTACCACTGTCCACTTCCCCTCCTTCCAGGCCTGATCCCGCTGCTGCAGCAAAGAGCGCCTCTCCTCAACCTATAGAGGTGTGAGGTCCTCATCCATAGAGATCGCTGGCTGATCTCGAAGGACGGACCTACGTTGTAGAGCTGAAAGTCGTGCCTGAGTGTCATGGAATCGTATGATCAGGGGTTGCTCTTGGTTGGGATCTCTCCCTACCCGCCATACCCTCTCTATCCTATGCTCAGCCATACCCAGGGTAGCGGCCACGAACGTAGTCGCATCTACCATCGGTGTAGCCTTAGTGCGTGGGATCCCGCGTACTCGGATGTTGAGAGTCTTATTGGCTCTCTACTGCTGCTCCATGAGGGTAGCTGAAAAGGTTACCCTTGTGGGTTCCCGTTTGGCCACGTCAACCCATCTGGAAGTCTCCTCAATAGCAGATTGCATGCTCGCAATCTGTGCCTCGACCACCAGGGTACTACTTGGGACAGTGTGCATGGCTGTGACCTCCTGTCGGAGGGACCGGTTGCTCACTTGTCGAGATCATCATCAGGATTCTTCTTTATGCAGATGACGTGGCACTCTTGTCATCCACACCCGAGGGGCTCTAGCGACACCTGGATGCACTGCAGGCTTTTTGTTTATCCCATGATTTGGAGGTCAACCTTGGCAAGACTAAGGTCATGATCTTTAACCCCTCTCGAACAAACATGCAACGGAAGCAGTTCACTTTCGATGGGTCACCAGTTGAGATCGTATCCTCATACACTTACTTGGGGTTCATCTTCTCCGGCCCGATCTTCATGATGAGACCAGCGATGCAGGCTAGAATGAGTAGGGGATACGCCTCACTGGCTTGGCTAGAGAGACAATGCTTCCACTCCCACTTCCAGGACCCTCGGACCAAGGCTCTTCTCTTCGACTCCTTGGTCCGACCAGCCGGTATGTATGGCAGCCCTTGTTGGGGGCTTGACATGTCAGAGATAGAGTGGACATGGGTAGAGCGCTTGCAGATCCTCATGCTCTCACGGATGATCCGGGGAAAACTGTCTGTACCACATCACATCATTCAGGCCGAGTTTGGTGCTTCTCCACTCCAGCTAGATGCAGCCTTTCAGACCATCACATATCTACATCGGGTTAGATCATATGGGGATTGCACATCAGGGAGACAGAGGTTGCCATGGTTGGCTCTTGATTCCTCCATGAGGTTGGCAACAGAGGGAGACGAGCGATGCTGGTATGCACGGACTCACAGATAATTTGTGAGACTAGGGTTTCACATCGATAGGATACCTCCTTTTCAGTACAGTTTAGATGCCCCTCTTGTACTCCCACCCACCATCCCGATCGGGCCACACACCAACCAGATCATTCGAGAAGATCTCCTGCAACTGCACACCTTTAGGACCTGGTTGGAGCCGAGGGAGCTTCCAGTGAAGCTGAGTTTCTACAGAGATTACTGTTTTTGTATTTCGGAGGAGGGATTCATCACACCACCGGGGTACAGTGAGCTTCATATGCCTCACTCACTACGGATCTCCATCGGACAGTTTCGGGTATCATCACACCGCCTCTGCATAGAGAGAGAGCGGTAGAGCAGAGGGGATTCCTAGGGAGCATCGCTCATATATATTGTGCGACTGTCAGGAGGTTGAGTCGGAGGAGCATTTTATTTTCAGGTGCCCAGTGTACTACGAGATCCGAGGTCGCTACCACTGCCTCTTCAGAGACGGCTCCGGGCTCCTTTCCAGATTCCTCACCTACCCAGATCAGAGATGCATCGCGGCCTTCATTCACGAGGGCGTCCGACGCAAAGAGTACTTACTCAGGCGACGGGGCTTGGCCACATCATCAGACATCTCTCAGAGGAGGATCACATAGTTCTTCCCATCGAGTGACATTGATCGTCCAGTCTCGAGCCGCAGATGTGACAGAGACCCCGACCCGACGATCGCAGAACGACACATGAGACATCGAGGGGACACACAGATCACTCCGGAGGACCTTCCGTCATTGTTTAGACCCGGCATACGTCCCACGGGAGTCACGGTGGCTCTGGTCTTGCGTCGAGCCTTGTCCAGGAGACCGAGACGCATGGCACCCCTTGACGGGCGCCAGCGTCCCATCACCGGCTATGCACTAGCCAAGGCGACGTGACATACGGAGGATTCCGCTCCGCTCCAGTCCTTTTCTTTTCATTGTTACATCCATATGAATTTGATTATGTATGATCATACTTAGGAATTTAGCACGGGTGATGATGCTTGTTTCAGTAGCTCCACCCTTACTGTGATTTGTATCAGGTTTTCTTTCAGTCTCATAGACCCATTGGTCTTCCGAAGACTCTAATAAAATTTCTTTTCTTTCTTTCTTTCTCTCTCGATAATTTTGTGCTGGACCTGTTTGTTGTGGATGCTATTCATGATGGTTCTGATTTTTCCCTCCTTCCAAAATAGACTTCTATAAAGTATGAAGGACAGTTCGGTTTTTTTTTTTTTTTTTGGGGCAAAAAAGAGACTTCTATTAAGTAAGAAAGAAACTCGCTAGAGCAAGCTCTGAGCAGAAATACAACATCATGAAATCATGAGGATAAATAAAACCCCCTCAAAGTGAGGTGGAAAACAACCAAGGCTAAGGCTGAAAGTGCCACCTCAACCCTGTTGGAGTCTCAGAGAAGAAAGGAGAATCCTTCCATTCCTTGAAGAAAGAAGCCTTCCTAGCTGAGGCTGCACGGGAGTCTCCCTGTATACTCATCCATACGGCCATCAAAGTATGTACGGTGTCCAGATACTAGCCAAAGTGTGTGAGGGATGAACCTGAGTACCCTCCATAGCCTATGTGCATCTAGCTCTCCAGATATGCTAGGATGCTATGCTCGCTAAGATCTCCCAAGACGTATCCACAGAGGCATGTACATCTGTAAAAGGAAGGTGTGGTACCACATCCAACGAATAGGACTCAATCTGATGACGTCGAACCAAAATGGCCCGAGAGGAGTCAACTCTCTCATAGAATACCTGAGGCCATGTAAGAGAAAGCCAAGCCATTGAGCCCCATGTCATAAAGAATGGGGAGTGGGCAAAGTGACTGAAAATCGTGGCTACCCCCATCCAAATCATCCTCGCCTGTCTGCAACCCCATAAACAATGCTGAATAGTCTCCGAAGCAGAGAGGCAACGAGGGCAAGTAGGGTTGAAGGTTTACTGCAATCCCACCATGGATAGAAAGCCAAAAGAAGAGAGTGATCTTTCTATTCCTGTGGGATTTCCAGAGTCTCCTCCAGAAGCACCTTTGCAGATCCGCAGTGATATCAAAAGTCTCCCAATGAGGAACTCTGGAAGGTCTCCAACCTCTACTACTGAGCTGAAATCTCCTGGCATTACTGACCGTGTAACGAAAGAAGGGGATGCTCTTCTCTCGATGCCCTGTGTCAATCCACTCCCACTCTCCAGGGTCCCACTGCAAATACCTAATGGGAACTCCCCCATAGAGCCAAAGCCTCCAAGACTCGATGAAGAGTAGCCGGGGGTCTGGGTCGAGGAACCACTCTGAATGTGATCCCTACACCAAAAGACCTACAACCCTGATAGGTTGAAAAGCAGACTCAAGCAAGATGTCCTCTGTGGATGTGAGCAATCTGCCACCATCCTACATAGTAAAAACTAAAGCATCCTCCTGTGCATCTCGAAAGGCCAAAACCTGAAGCGGAACACCGCCTCTCGTAAAAGTACCTGCCCAAGTGGAGCAAGTGAGTGGCATATCATCTGTGTCCACCCACTCCTCTGCAAGGGCTGCCTCAATCTGCAAGATCCTCCCTGCACTCTCTCTGAGATGTCCTGTCAACTGAGACTTGGTCTCCTCTGGAAGTTTGCGGAAAGCTTTCAAAGACCCCAAAGATGATGCAGGTCCCCTCTCCCACCTGGACCATTGCATGTAGAGTGAGGCACCAAGTGGTCGGCCATGATCATCTAAAATACTGTCATTCCACATGATGGGTTGCCTATCAATCTCTTCACGAGAGGAAGGAGGAATCCTCCGAAGAGTGCTCCTGAAACTGGCCCATGCTTTCAGAATGGCAACCATGAGAGGGGACGAAGGTGATCTGAGGTGTTCTGTGGTGAAGATCGACCTAATACTGCTCATCTAGTCTCCTCCTGAAGAAGGTGCGCACTTCTGTATGTTGCTAATAAGAAAGGCCTTCCACGGTTCCTGCCCTGGCATAAGTCCCCGCACCACCATCTTACATAGTAAAGCTCTGCACTGTAAATTTGGATCAATAATATTGAGACCCCCTTCTTGTGTAGGGAGGATGAGGGTCTCCCAAGCCACCCTGGCTAAGGTATCTGCTGTGCCATCAAGCCCACTCCAAAGAAAATTTTTGATCGGTCTCCTGAGCTGAGTGATTCAGTCCCTAGAATAGCACCAGCAAGAACAAACAAACCAGGCCATGGCCAAGAGGACCTGGTTGACCACCACAACTCTAGAGGCAAGATTCAGCTTGGCTGAGCTCCAAAAAAGGAGCTTCCTCCTGATGCTGTCCAACACGAGAGCAAACTGCTGCGTGGAAGAAATACCCAAGCTGACCTGACAGGCACACCCCTCTGAACCCAAGTGAATCCTATGTCAAGCCCCCAAACTGGAGTGTCCTCATCACTGACCAAAATTTATGCCAATTTATGTGCGCCCCCACCACCAAGCAAAATAAATCCAATGCTGTCCTGAAAGAAGTGAATGTCTGTGGAGTGGCATCCAAGTAAACTGCTGTGTCATTTGCCAACTCACTGTCAAGTAACTCCTCTTCCCTTCTAATGGGAAGTCTCAGCCCAATGATATCAGCTTGAGATCTAACATAGATACTCATAGCTTCAGCCACGAACAAAAAAAGGAAAGGAGCAAGGGGGCATCCCTGACGGACTGATCTGGAAATCTGAAATCTCTCACCCCTTACCCCACCAATAAGTACCTGGCTGTGGGCTGATCTGTACAAGGAGGAAACACCTTTGATCCAAGCATCAGTAAAGCCAAAACGTAGAAGGGTGCCCTCCAAAAAACCCCAATCTACTCTGTCATAAGCTTTCTCAAAATCCAAAAGTAGAATGGCTAGATTCTGGCCGCTCTGCATGGCCCACTCTCAGGGTTCTCAGAAAGAGAAAATGTTATATCCTGCCATGCACAAATCACGTCTGAGTGTCATGAATAAGATCTGGGAGAAGGGGCTGCAATCGGAGGCTGATTGCCTTGGCTAGAATTTTATAACAAGTCCCTAGAAGTATGATAGGCCTCCACTGGGACACTAGATTTCTATAACCTCCTTTCGGGATAAGGTGGATGAGACCTTCTGTAAGCGACCTGGGCATCTCACCAGAGTCCCAAATACCTTGCAGGGCTGAAGTAATGTAGTCTCCAATCATATCCCAGAATGCAATGAAAAAAGAGGGGGTAAGGCCATCCGAACCTGGGCACTTGCCCTTGTGAAGGGCTGAAAGTGCAGTCCTGAACTCTGTGTTGGTGAAAGGTGCATCAAGCAAAACATGCATATCCGGTTTCACCAACAAAGGGATGCTCTGCCAAATAACCTGTCTAGCATCCTCTCTATCCCGTGTCTCAGGATCAGCATTAAGAAGGGCGGCATAAAAATCTGAAGCTATGCGCAAGACATCATCAGCATCTGTCTGTAAAACCCCATGTGAGTCAAAGAGTTGGGATACACTCTCTCTACTATGTCTAGGGCCAAGAGTAGAGAAAAAGTGTTTATTGACTCTACCACCCATCTGAATCCAGAAGGACTCTTGTGCATGAAAGGCATACTCTGCTCTCTGATCAAGCAATACCTGCTGATGAGCCCTTACTGCAGCAAGGCGCTCCTGAATCCAAGCATCTGAAGGCCGTTTCTACTCTTCCCTCTGCAAAGCTGCCAACTGCTGGCGAACACCAATCTCACGTCTGAGAATATCTCGTCTCCTGGTACGAGCAACTGAGAGGTAGAAGTCGCTGATACCAGAAAGGGCAGCAGCTACCTGTGATGGCAATGGCTGCCCACCCTGGACATGAGAAACCCATATCTATAGGGCTGCCTCTATAAGGTCCTCCTCTGTGTACAAGGCATTTGGAATCCTGATGCTGGCAGATCGGGCTCTCAAGTGAGGCTCGGAGATAGCCAGCACAACAGGAAAGTGGTATGAAGTGGAAATCCTAGCAACAATGCATACCGATCCACCTCTGTCAAGTGCCCAATCATCTACATAGAATCTGTCAATACGTGCATGAATAGGCATCTGTTGCCTCTTGTTCGACCAACAGAACAGGAGGGACTGTGACTGAATAAGAAAGGCATCGTCCAACAAATTATCTCTGCCACAGTAGTGAAAAAGGAAGGCATCCCAAGCTGCTCTCTCCAAAGAGTGAAGTCCTTCTCTACCCCCTTTTTTGTCTAACGGTAACTCAACCATGTTAAAGTCACCTCCAATCACCCATGAATCCGCAATGGGGGCGCAGGAGAGCAAATCCTTCCACATAAAGACTCGTTCCCCTCTAATGTTGGAGGCATATAGGTTAAGGAAACCAACCTTACACCCTCCAATCAAGAGAATAATCCACTGAGCTCTAGAGGGAATAATGACTCCGTGTCCAACAACCAAGGGGAGAACCCACTGCGAAACTGAAATAGAAGTGCCCCCCTTGGTGCCCAAGGCAGGCGACCAAAAAGTATGACGAGAAAGCAGTTTGCTAGACTTAAAGCAATCATTGGCATCCAACTTGTGTTCCTGGATAAAAAGGATATTAATAGCACCTCCAATGACACGTGGATGAAGCTGATTCCGGATCAGCTGCCTATGGCAACGGTGTGGAACTTTGCCTAGGCCCTGTATATTCCAGCAGACTATTCTCATCGACAGGAGGATGCTGGATGGAAAGGCTTACCCGACCTAGTAGAGGAGACCAGCTTCCCCTGGGCCGAAACACTCCTACTGAGGGCAGGAAACTCAACAAGTGAAAGGATCCCTACACCTGCTGAGGGGGAGGCCTTGTCAAAGGAATCCCAATGACCGGGACCCCTAAGGTGGAGGGCACAAACTCATCATCATCCATGAAAGTCGCTGAATCAGCCAGTGTCGAAAAAGAATTCCCGAGAAGAAAGTTTGGCCGAGGAGTGCGAAGAAGACCTGCACTCGTGGAGGAAGGAGGAGAAGGACCTGCTAGGCCTCTATCAGCAGATCTGGAGCTGGGAGCTGAGGAGGCCTGTGGCTGGGCTGAAGAAGGATCTATAGTCCTCATTTGTGCAAACACTCCCTCAGCTGTGGCATGAACAGTCTGAGGGGGAGAAGTATCGGTAGCCCCTTCGTGATCAGAAATGAAAATGACTGGGACTGGTGCATCTGAAGTCCCCTCCTGATGTGAAACTGAAGTATCTGGGGCTGCAGTAGCATCCACCTCTGGAGTCTAGATGGCATCTGTCTGAACCGTATCAAGGGTCTCCTCCTGAGGTAAAGGAGCCACTCTGACCACTCTCCAATGTGGTACTAGGAGTGCTGCAGGCTTTGGGCGCCCTGCTGCCCCTAGTGGTCCTGGGGTGCGTGAAGCAAGGCGCCCTGCTGCTCCTGGTAGTCCTGGAGTGCGTGGTACAGGCCGCAGGGGAGGTGCAGATGGGGTAGTACGTGAAGGAGCCGCACTAGAAGACCTCTTGGGTCTTTTTCTCTTCCTTGGGCAATCTCTAGCAAAGTGCCCAAGGGTCGTGCAAATCCTGCACTGATCCTGTCTACCTGCAATCTCGATTCTTTGTCCAAAGAGAGAGCCATCTGGACGCTGAATCATGATGTGGTCATCTGAGATGTTAGGGTCAGAGACAATGACCCTAACTCAAGGCACCCCATCCGCTCTGACTGCCTCTGCCGAGGAAGAAGGCATGCCAGGAAGGGGGGGAATCTCAGTGACCACTCCGAAAGTGGCTCCGATAGTAGCAAGAAGTCAATGGTAAACCTGAGGAAGACCAGGAAACCTGATGAACAGTGATGTGACCTGACTGTCCTCCTCGATCGGATCGAAGCCCAAGGTGTAGGGCAAAAGAAAAATCCTCCTCGAACCCAAAGCTAGGGGATTAGCTTTGAGAACAAGGGCTGTGGACTTGTGGGAGTCGAAAATCACTTGGAAGAATCCACGTCCCAGAAGTCGAATATCCCTGAGGTGTGGGGCGAGATCTCCTGGTAACGCCGCCAACATCCAGTCTCTAGCCTGTGATTTGGAAGGATGTGACCCAAAGATGCGGGCGAAAAGTGATGTGGAGCCCTCTAATTCCACATCTTTCTTGAGCTACTGCAACTTGTCTTTTGAAAAAATGACGGTTCTTGCGGCCGGTGGAAGTGGATGGAGATTGGCTGAATGGGGATCCATTCGCCAATCGAAGTGAAAAGGCCGATTCCAACACTGTCAAAGCTCCGTCCGTGAAACTACTGCCCAGGACGCCCTGAAACAGGCGTAGGAAGGAGGAGAAAAGGAGAGGGTAGGAGAGAGGGGAAGGGACGGAGAGGAGAAGCAGAGGGGAGCTGAGATAGGATAGAAGGGAGAGGGCTGACGGGGAAGGAGAGGGTAGGCGACGGAGAGGAAAAGGGGGGGGGGTTAGGAGGGAGGGAGGGGGCGGGTTAGGAGGGAGGAAGGGGGCTGAAGGTGGGGAGGGAGAAGGTGGGCGGGGGAGAGGAAGGGAGGGGGCAGGTTAGGAAGGGAGGGGGTGGGGGGCCTAGAGGAAGGGTGGGGGAAGGGGCGGGGGAGGGAGGGGGCGGGGGAGGGGAGGGAGGAGGGGGGGGGAAAAGGGGGCAGGGGGGAAAGGGGGGGGGCGGGGGAGGAGAAGGGGGCGGGGGGGGCAGCGGGGGGGGGGGGAGAGGGAGGGCGGGGGAGGGGGAAGGGGAGGGGGGGGCGGGGGAGGGAGGGGGAGGGGGGCGGGTGGGGGAGAGGGGGCGGGGGAGGGAGGGCAGCGGGTGTGATTGGAAAATAACTGGATGTGTACAGATGATGACCTAAGGTGTGAATCATAAAATTAGGAATCATGTCATGGATTTACAATCCAATGCAAGTGTACTGCTACCTGAAATTTTGTATTATTATAAATTCCACTAATGGCAATAATATCATCTTTTCCTGCACTTTTTATTTTCCACTTTCTCATGGATTAAAAGATACTTCTTTTGCAGGTTGCTTTAGTGCTATTTCCAACTGCAGACTCCCTTGAGAAGGTGAAAGATTTGACAGGCATTGAAGGTCAAACGTTGCTATTAGTCAATCCACAATGGCAAATGGGACAGGTATTGTTCTGTTTGTTAATTAGCTTGTGAGGTTCAAGTTATACAGCTAAACATGATTAATCCTCTTTTTGATAATAAGGGGTGGGTCTTCATGCCACATCACCTGCATGTTCGCATAAAATTTATTGGGTGGCATCAAATTGACTGCACATGCAGTAAGGAATGAGGACTCATATTTGTGCATTCTTGGTAAATGCCAGCCTATATCATGATGGAGTCTGCCCCTCAATTCAGCAGTCTCGCAACAGTCTTGACAGATATTCAATACAAATACACTTGCACAAATGTATGCTCCTATGTGTGAGAATGTATGCTCATCCCTACATTCGTATCTTGTGTTTATACATTGATCTATCCCACTTACTTCACTTCTTGTCGGCCCTTATTGGGCACGTCACTGCAGCTAATCCCTTCTAAGTATGATATGCTTGACCTTGCAGATGGCCGTCCTGAGTTTTACAACTGCACTTCCTGAATGCTTTTACTTTATGAGCTGTGGCATGATTCAGGATCTAATTTGAAATGATTTAAGTAACATCAAAAAAGTATCTAGAAATGGAAAGGAGGTGATAATTACAGTGCAACGTTGTGGTATTTACAAAAGCAGAAGATTTAAAGCTAAAATATATATAGTGTATTGACCTATGCCATAAACTTAGGGGTCATACGCCACTCATACTGAGCATGTGAGTTGGTCATTGGTAGCGAGGGGCTTCTTTGCTGGCTTGGACTTGACTACAAAGGTGATGTTAAACTCAAAGAAGCTTAAAACCAACCCCTTTTGACATGGCCCTTCTCTTTGCTGATACATTTGTCCATGGGGTGGCTTTAGCTTATTCTTCAAGCACATAGAGGTGCTGTAATTCAACGTTGACAAAGAACGGTACTTTACTGCATTCATAATGAGATATCAGTTAAGGCCGGATGGAAGCTTTAACGAATTTGGGTTGAATTTGGGTTGAACACTTTAAGACACTGGGCACATGATGCATGTTCAGGTGGTGTCAGATTTTGGATTTGGAGAACAGCGGAGACTAAGGGAAGAGCTTGTTGGGAGCTTCTCAATCGTATATTACTTAAAGCGACTGCGAATATTAGGAGAAGATGTGCGCCTCTTGAAGTGCTACCCTGGACATTGGCAGGTTAGTTCAACACTCTTATATGCAACTTAGTCTCAGGATATCATTGACCTAAAGCAAATTCAAGGAGGTATTAAGGCATTTTGGAAAGTTGATGGATTGTTTTGCCGACCCATGTTTCAGGCAAAACAATCCATTATGAGATGATTGTTTTCTTTATGTACCTTTCACCATTTCATGTGCTTTTTAGCTTGAAAAGGTGGTCTTTCTATGTATATGCACTCTCTTAACAGAAATTTGGAATTTCTATTTGAGCTTAGACGTAGTGAGCAACAAAGTTTATAGCGTTATTCTTAAAATACAAGATTTCTATATATTCAACTCATAGTCTCTCAACCACATGAACAGATTTTTTGTTTCACTCTTTGAATTCTGTCTCTGGCATTAAATTTCCGTGTTTTATCAATCTTGAAGGGTGTTATTATGAAAAATATAAACTTTGATAGATGAGAACGAGAGATTTGTATACTTATCAGATGCTCGCAAGGCTGACCATCCTTGTAGAGCTTACAAGATCATCATACTCACATACACAGCCTAACCTAAAATCCAATCTACCCTGGCAACTCAATAT
Source organism: Dipteris shenzhenensis (assembly GCF_047967505.1). Taxonomy (NCBI): domain Eukaryota; kingdom Viridiplantae; phylum Streptophyta; class Polypodiopsida; order Gleicheniales; family Dipteridaceae; genus Dipteris; species Dipteris shenzhenensis. The sequence continues at coordinate 41,514,990 of NC_141605.1, read as the reverse complement.
CACAAAGAGTAACCTCACACCCAATTGAAAAGTGCATATATAGAATTTATGCAAGAAACCATCATTGAGTGGTAGCAGTTGCTGATAGTTATTGGAGCACATGCAACTATGCATCACTCAGCAACACCATAGGAGACTCTCCCAGCCATGGCTAATGAAGTAGGAGCCCATGCTTGGAAACTGCTTGATGCACCAACTGGCATTCCTAATGCAAGAGGCCACCTTCTTGTACTAGTCCACTTAGGACACTTAGTGCAGCTAGGACCTAGGACTAGTGATAACGGTCCTAGCTGTCCTAACCATAACTAGCTAGAAAGGGAACATTTTTTAGAACACCGACCCCCTCAGGAAGAGGAATGGGACTCCAAGGGGTCGGAAATGGGAATATCTCAATTACCGATGGTAGAGAGGGTGAAAGAGGCTTGAGAATATATATGAAATAATGATGATGGATTGCCAAATGACATACAAAAAACAAGGTCATCAAAGGCAAGCAATTATCAAGTTGTACACAAGAAGAAAGAACTCCTTGGACCCTACAAAGTGAAAACTATCATTTAGTGGCTGATCTCTATGGAATGACCTAGGGAACACTTCCTAGGCAATCCCTAGATGTCCCTTAGACGTTCTTGGCCGTTTCATATGCTTGGCATTCCCAAGGCATTCCCAATAGTCATTTGGAGCAGAAGGGCATTCCCAAGTTTACTATGAAAGGAACAACATTCCTTGGTAATTATTGAGTCACTACTAGGTCTTAAGGTCACCACTAACCAATGACCACTGTCTAACTCCTATCTTTCTAACCTAAGGCTTCTCTTCTATGGGTAATGTTACATCATACTATCATTGATGTAACATTTTCTCCCTCTTAAGAGGAGTTGATGTCCTCAACAACAATGTTAGGAAACTGTTTCTTGAGTTTGCTTACAACTTTCCATGTAACATTTTTGTTGAACATTTGTCCACTTTACTATCTTTCCGCTTTACTAAATATTCTTGAATAACATATGACATATATTCTTTTCTTTAGTGTCAAGAATTCTTTCTAGTTCATGTGGATGCAATGGGGCTCAATTTAATCAATATGAAGTTCTTTTCCTACTAGACCTCCTTTACGTAGTCACTTTTTCGAATAACGAGCATCAAATATTGGATGCACTCTACATTTGTTTGGTGAACTATAATAGCAAGGCCACAGTATAGGGGGAAACCATGAGGGCTTGTTAGTTCTTGCATCAATAGAAATTGGAGGGCTAGGGTGTAGGGTTAATCCTAGGCCTAAGCATTAATGAGGAGGTGCAATAAAAAGACATGAGAGGGTGTTTATGGAAGGGTTCCCTTGTACGACACATGGCACCAAAGAAGCAAGCAAACCGGCAAGCACTGGGGCATGGGAGAGAATTCTAGAGAGAGCTCCAAAAGGAAAGGTCTCGAGACAGGAAACCATGTGTGAATACTAAGAGAAAGGATGACACTAAAGGGAGCATTGGGATTTGTTGCTGGGTGGAACTAAAAAAAAGAAGCCCTCTATGGTTTGCATCGCTTTTTCTTTTCCTGCAAACAATATATCTTTTATTGCCAATGAGAGTAGAAGGAATGTGACTGCCAATGAGAGTGGAAGGATTGCGACTGCCAGCATAACACACTCTCAAGTTCTCTAGAGCTCCTACATAGCATGATAGGTTTCAATAGGGTTGCCGACAACAAGGACGATGATGCTTCCGGCACGCAAAGTAGCCAAATGAGCACACAGTAAAATTAGTATTCAGCAAGCACGCCTTTCTAGTGGAAGGTAGATAAAGTATTGGCCAAACTAATAACCCATGTTGTCCGATTGCCTCCACCATCACCCAGGAAGTCTGAAGACAAGGTTGGCGATGGGAAATTGCAGAGTTGAATCACCCATCTGCTATAACCAATCCTTCATTACTTAATCAAAGGGGAGGAGGAAACGAGATTTAAGTAGGTGTAGTTTTGATGTGCTGCTAGTGAGAAAGGTTTACGAAGGAAGACAAAAAGAAGCCACGTCATAACAAAGTAGACCTTAGTTTTTTAATATAAGAAGCCACATCATAAAGCCTTTTTTCTCCCCCTCTCCCTTTTCGTCGCAAAAAACACATATCTCTTGTATCTTGAACTCTTTTATTCCAAGGCAAAGTTCGATCAGGTGGATTTCAGGATTTGACCTCGAAGAAAGGATGAGAGTTCGAGATCAAAAGGATTGACTTTGAGAGCGGGATTGAGAGGGAAGGTCGTATATCATTAGAGTATCGATTTTGGCTCCGAATTTGAATTTCGAGAGACAAACAAATAACAAGGAAGTAGATACTGCATTTTTCTGTCTAGATAAAAGCCTTTTCTTTATTTATTAAAAAAAAATTTCATACCATGGTGAGTCCAGACCAAGAAAGGCTAAATGTGAAAAGTGAGGAAAGGAAATCTGTTTTTTTTATAGAAGATATCCATGAGGACTCTATGGATTGGAGGAAGTAGATAATGGCGACTTTATTCCGAGTCCACAAAACTAGAAAACCGTACTCTTAATATAGAAACTTAGCTAGAGTCTGTCAATGATTCATTAAAGACTCTAATTGAAGCAGTTTCAAAATTATCAGATTCTCAATCTGCAACTCCTAGAGGCATATCACCAACTCCTCCACATCAAATTGAAGCATGTACCTCTCGATTGGGAAAGGAAGGAAGAAAAATATATTAATGTCTTTAGGAGGCCTCATGGGCCTATGAGACAAAAAGCATATCACCAACTCCTCCACATCAAATTGAAGCATGTACCTCTGGATTGGGAAAGGAAGGAAGAAAAATATATTAACATCTTCAGGA